>NC_086326.1:112336583-112591583 GCF_036172605.1 Pelobates fuscus
ATAAACAATATACCAGCGAGTGGAGCACTATAATGAATATTAATATAAATAATGAGGGGGTATACTCACCCCTCCAACATAGTGATGCAATGTGTCCAAATGTACATACAAAGTAAAACAACAAAAAGAGAGAATATAGTGCAGATGGTTTACAAAAATAAAAGTCTGTCCTACTCCCCAGTGGCAGTTTACCTTACAGGAAGAGGAGACAACCGGTCCATCTCACCAGCGGCAGCCGGAGATACTGGGAGTGGAGACACCGGTCCCACTCCCCAGTAGCGGTGCCTGTTGACCCAAGACAGGACACCAGAAATAGATGGTGCAGATGGGACCTAGGTCTCTGCACTAGAACTACAGGGATGCTGCATGGCCGGTCCACCCCTGCAGGATCCCCAACCACCCCTGCAGGAATACCAGGGGGAGGAGGTAGGTAATTCCTCCTCTCAGCAGCAGTCTCCACTTATCCCCTTTGAGTGGAACAGCTGGCATCAGACCAGAGCGCAGCTGACCTCTGCTCGACCGGTCCCATTGTCACAGTGCCGGACTGTCCCCAGGTCCCCCCAGCAGAAGTGCTGGCATCCGGGCAGAGTGCAGTTGGCCTCTTCCCTCCCCTTTTACTTTGCCCAGGGCCTGACATTACACAGGCCATCCCAGCAGAAGAGCTGGCATCAGGGCAGAGCACAGCTGGCTTCTGCCCTACCTATCCCTGTATGGTTGAGCCTGACACCCAGTAGGCTCCTGCAGCAGAAGCAATACCTACAGTACAGAGCAGCACTGGCCTCTGCTCTACCGGTCCAGTAGGACAGAGCCTGGCACTGGAGGCTGCATGGCAAACTAATTGTTTTTGGGTGGGTTGCTCGACTCACTTAGGTACTGACCATCAGCAGGTCACGTACCTGGTTAGTCTTCCCTTGGGGAGGAAGATTGGTGGCAGAAATGCCTCTGTGATGTGTTCTTGGATGGACCTGCTTGCCAGCCTCCTGCTGAAGACTATGGGCCCTTTCAAAACATATGTGATTTATGTACTTTTGTACCCCAGAAAGGTCAAAATCTCGAACCCCTGAACCGATCTGGGTGATTTTTGGATATGTTGGTCCTCCAGATCGGGGGATATGACTTTTGTGGGGTTTCCATGTGTTTTGGGGGTACATTCGGGTTATTGTAAAATATATGTTTCCAGTGCCTGTAGATAATTGAATTTAGTACAGTTCCTGACTCAATTATCTCTGAAAATGAGTGTCATTTGTTATCTCACCAACCAGGGTGGTAGCACATCCAACAAAATAATTATTAAAAGCATTTGCTACATGTAGCGGAGAGGTAGTATAATCCACAGTATCTCCGCTGGGTAACAGGAACAGCATAAAATAATCCAGGCAAAATAAGTACAGCATACAGTAATCCCGGTAGCATTGTATAAATCCTTCCTTCCCAAGAACTATACTACACATAGGCTGGGAGTCAACTGAGCTTTTAATCACAGGTCACAGTATTTATGTGGTTCCCCATGCAAGGGGTTTCCCTACTGATATTACAGGGGTTGTACAGTAGGGGACTACATGGGGAACTTAACAACCCGGACATTTCTCCCATCATGCACTGCTGCACGAGAGGGATACTCCCACTAGAATATCCAGTTAAGTGGATTATCCCAGCAGAACTGATATTTCACACAAAAATATATAATAAGTTTGACAGGGCATTGTATAAATCCTTCCTTCCCAAGAACTAGACTACACATAGGCTGGGAGTCAACTGAGCTTTTAATCACAGGTCACAGTATTTATGTGGTTCCCCATGCAAGGGGTTTCCCTACTGATATTACAGGGGTTGTACAGTAGGGGACTACATGGGGAACTTAACAACCCGGACATTTCTCCCATCATGCACTGCTGCACGAGAGGGATACTCCCACTAGAATATCCAGTTAAGTGGATTATCCCAGCAGAACTGATATTTCACACAAAAATATATAACTTTCACATTATTCATCTTATATTAACGAATGACCATTCGGTAGATAGCTGGGGTCTGAGCACACATTTCGTGAAAGTACCGCTCAGATCCCAGCATAAATAACCGAATGCTGCACGAAATACATGTTATCTTACATTCACCTTAAAAGTACCCACTGCAAATAGGGGAACAAACTACCGAAGGACCGGTACCCCTGAACGGCCTGGAAGTCCAGCGGTATTCGTGCCGTTGAGTAGCCGATTTTAGCTCCAGGCGCTCGACAACCAAATACCGCTGGGCTAACAAAGAATCCAAGATGGCCGACCGCCGCGTGGTCGGTAGCCGAACGGCGGCTACCCTGAATCTCAATAATTACCGAAGGATACATTGTTGCAATACTTAATGGGAGCCACACGACCTCCTGTGTGTGGTCTCCCATTCGGTAGTTTGTTCGTTACACGAACAGTGTTGAAATTCACTGTTCGTGAAACTACTGTATGAATGCTGGTGGCTTTCCTGCCGGCAGCATACGAATGCTCTCGTTCGCACAATATACATATACAGGTATTCACTTGGTTCTAACATTCTTAAAGGGATAGCATCCCATTACATAAAAATACAGTCTTAAGTCGCTGGTTTTGCCACACTACATCTAGGGGGTGTTGCAGTGTTTGATTGTCCATTTTGACAGTGAAGGGTTGGAAGTGGATTGTGGGGGTGTGTATGCTATATTTATGGAATGGAAAAATGCTAACACATTCATAGATGCAATTTTTATTTATGGGGCAAGTTTCTACTTGGATTGATGTTGGTCTGGAACACAAGGGGGTGGTCACTTATTCTCTCCAGGTGATTACCAAGCCTGGCCCACCTTTTAGGCCAGGCTTGGTAATCCACAGGGTATATATCCAATGATACTGAGATGTGTACTGTACTTGCTTGGGGACAAAATCTAATTTTGAGTGAGTCACCATCTTCCTTGCCAGAGACCCCCTGGGCAGAAGCTTTACTTTGAAAACTTTACTTTGAAGATTAGGACTTCTGTTATTTTATTCCTTTTGTTTTTATCTGTTGTTGATATAAATAATTTGTTTATCATCTATTTTTTTATGCACTGAGACTATTTTTTGCTCATAATAAATATTATTTTATTAAGTTTCTGCCTTTGTCTGGTTAAGAATCACGTTACCTGAAGAGACTAATTAGTGTTTTGCAAATGCTTAAATATTGTGCTAAGTTGTATTTTATGGGATTTATTATTAAGTTACCTAGGGGACCAAGGCACCAAATTTATAAATTGTGTTTGTGGTGGCAGCATTAAAATAGTAATATTTATATTATTATGGTTAAGTGTGGGTGGTGTTAAGAGGGACTTTATCAATATTTCCGTTCTAGTGCAGACAAATAGTGAACTTTAACCTTTTCACCACCACAACTACGTCACGCACACTCTTGAAGTAGGGTGTGTACATGACAAATTGCTGGCATAGCAATGGGATAACTAAAAAGATGTTTCATATTTTTGTACCAGATTTTAGTGTTGCTCGATTTGTTGATTAATCCAGGCACTAAAATAAATTGTGTCTCAATTTCCAAAGGCTGAACTCATATCTAATATATTTACAACTCAACAGTCCCCCCTACTCATCTTCTTTGCTATCTTTTTTTTGCTAAATTGGGTACCAGGCACAGTCAAAGGCAGTGCTAGACCAGTTGGACCGGGTGAGATCTATTCCCTGTTGGGGAAAAACCAAAAGGGAACTATTACAAGCACTGGTGGACTATGATATACAACAAGCAGTGCAAAGTGAAGCCTCAAACACTGCAGAGGAAATACCAGTAGCTTTTGTCCATGAGGTGCCGAGATCTGGGGATCGCCTGTATTCTTACTTACAAACTGTGTTGAAACATGTGGACTCAGTAGGTACAAACCAAAGACTACAGCGTTTGCAGCGCTTCCAGCAAAGTCTGACTAGGACTATGATAGGATTAAGGGTGCCTTGCAGAAATGTTACAACCTTACTCCTGAGGTGTACCGAAAGAAATTCAGGACTTTGCAGAAGCGTTCCACAGAAACTTACGCAGCAGTTGTGAAACACCTGGCGACAGCATTCCGCCAGTGGACTAGAGGGCTGGAGATTAAAGTTTGGAAGATCTGATTATTAAAGAACAGTTTTTGCGGCTCTGACCAGCCGATGTACAGGAATGGCTGCTGGACCAGAACCCCAAAACAGCATTGAAGGTGGGTGAGCTGTCAGACTTCAACACAGTCAACCGAGCAACGGTGGGCCAGAGCAGAGGTTTTTCCAAGGGAGCATCCAGCTGGAAGACAACACCACAATGCTCAATCACCTGGCCTAGCAGGTTATCTTTTGTTTCAGCTTCTACCTCAGGGAGAGGGGGAGCTAGTGCCATTTCTGCGCAAGGAGATAGTCGCAGATGTTTTATTTGCAACCAAGTGGGGTACATCAGTCTTACTTGTCCTGGGAACCACCATCCTTTGTGCAGTTTGTAACCAGATCAGAGAGCAGCAACAATGTGAATCTGCAACCTGTGACAGTTGGAAAGGAGGTAACTGTGGGACTCTGGGGCAGATGTGACTCTTGTGCGTGCAGAGCTAGTGCGCTCTGAGTACTTAATTCCTGGCAGGACTCTAGCAGGTAAAGTAATTGGGGGAGTACGTCTTGTAGTGCCAATGGCACACTTTCTTTGGATTGGGGAGTGGGAAAGGGTTTCAGAGATGTGGGGGTAGATGATAGTATCCCTGCAAATGTATTACTTGGTACTGACTTAGGTAGATTGTTATCCCAGTATGTGCCTGAAAGTAATGTGTGTTATCAACCTAAGTCTCATAGGGGCCCTACTGTGTGTACATCCAGAGTGTGTGCATAGTTTAGTGAATGCAGAGTGTATGTTAGTGTGTAATGAATGCAGAGTGTGTGTCAGTGTGTAGTGAATGCAGAGTGTGTCAGTGTAATGAATGTAGTGTGTGTTAGTGCAGTGAATGCAGAGTGTGTGTAAATGTGTAGTGAATGCAGAGTGTGTGTTAATGTGTAGTGAATGCAGAGAGTGTGTTAGTGTGTAGCGGATGCAGAGTGTGTGTTAGTGTAGTGAATGCAGTGTGTTAATGTGTAGTGAATGCAGAGGGTGTGTTTGAGTAGTGGATGTAGTGTGTGTACAGTGATGTAGTGTGTGTTTTTGTAGTGGATGTAGTGTTTGTATGTATTAGACGCAGTGTCTGCGTATAGTGAATGCAGAGTTTTTCAATTGTGGTGGATGTAGTGTGTGTACTGTGAATACAGGATGTTTGTGTAGTGGATGCTGTGTGTACAGTTGATGCAGAGTGTATGTTAGTGTAGTGAATGCAGAGTGTGTGTCAGTATAGTGAATCCAGAGTGTGTGCATAGTTTAGTGAATGCAGAGTGTGTCAGTGTAATGAATGTAGTGTGTGTGTAAATTTGTAGTGAATGCAGAGTGTGTGTTAATGTGTAGTGAATGCAGAGAGTGTGTTAGTGTAGTGAATGCAGAGAGTGTGTTAATGTGTAGTGAATGCAGATAGTGTGTTCGTGTGTAGCGGATGCAGAGTGTGTGTTAGTGTAGTGAATGCAGAGTGTTAATGTGTAGTGAATGCAGAAAGTGTGTTAGTGTGTAGCGGATGCAGAGTGTGTGATAGTGTAGTGAATGCAGAGTGTGTTAATGTGTAGCGAATGCAGAGTGTGTGTCAGTATAGTGGATGCAGTGAGTGTGTTAGTGTGTAGTGTATGCAGAGTGCATGTTGTATTAGTGAATGCAGTGTATGTATTGTATTAGTGTATTGGTGTATGCAGTGTGTGTGTTAGTGTATGCAGTGTGTGTGTTGTGTTAGTGTATGCAGTATGTGTGTTGTGTTAGTGTATGCAGTGTGTGGGTTGTATTAGTGTATGCAGTGTGTGTGTTGTGTCAGTGCATGCAGAGTGTGTGTTGTGTTATTATATGCAATGTGTGTGTGTTGTGTTAGTGTATGCAGTGTGTGTTGTGTCAGTGTATGCAGAGTGTGTGTTGTGTTAGTGTATGCAGTGTGTATTGTGTTAGTGTATGCAGTGTGTGTTGTGTTGGTGTATGCAGAGTGTGTTGTGTTGGTGTATGCAGAGTGTGTGTTGTGTTAGTGTATGCGGTGTGTGTTGTGTTAGTGTATGCATAGTGTGTTGTGTCAGTGTATGCAGAGTGTGTGTTGTTAGTGTATGCAGTGCGTGTTGTGTCAGTGTATGCAGTGTGTTGTGTCAGTGTATGCAGAGTGTGTGTTGTGTTAGTGTATGCAGTGTGTGTTGTGTCAGTGTATGCAGAGTGTGTGTTGTTAGTGTATGCAGTGCGTGTTGTGTCAGTGTATGCAGTGTGTGTTGTGTCAGTGTATGTAGAGTGTGTTGTGTCAGTGTATGCAGAGTGTGTGTTGTGTTAGTGTATGCAGTGAGTGTTGTGTTAGTGTATGCAGTGTGTGTGTTTTGTCGGTGTATGCAGTGTGTGTGTTGTGTCAGTGTATGTAGTGTGTGTGGTGTGTTAGTGTATGTAGTGTGTGTGTTGTGTCAGTGTATGTAGTGTGTGTGTTGTGTTAGTGTATGTAGTGTGTGTTGTGTCAGTGTATGCAGTGTGTGTGTGTTGTGTCAGTGTATGTAGTGTGTGTGTGTGTGTGTGTCTTGTGTTAGTGTGTGTGTGTGTTGTGTTAGTGTATGTAGTGTGTGTGTGTTCTGTCAGTGTATGTAGTGTGTGTGTTGTGTCAGTGTATGTAGTGTGTGTGTGTTGTGTCCGTGTATGTAGTGTGTGTGTGTGTGTGTGTTGTGTCAGTGTATGTAGTGTGTGTGTGTGCCTGTGGTGCCCGGTAAAAGATTGCAAGGACAACTTCGCTGGGAGGGCAGATTATGTGTCAGTCTGTGCCAGAGATGTCTGCAATACCATGTGGGAATGGGCAAAAACAACTTCACGGGGAGGTAGGGCAGGATAAGCATGTGTGCCTATCTGTGCCAGAGCCAAGGTTGTTTGAGATGTCATGTGAAAACACAAGTGGATTAGCTCTTTGGGAGTTAGGGCAGGATAAGTTGGTATGTTCACCTGTGCCTCAGCCAGGAGTGGGTTAGGGGCCAGATTTAGGAGAGTTTGAGGGGCTATGTGAGATTGTGAGAAGATGGCCTAGGTGGTTGTAGCGGTACTTACCCTTTCCAGGGGCCGGCCAGGGTCCTCTGTTCGAGCCGCGCGCGGCTCATCCGACGGCTGTAACAGAAAGGCGGGCAGTGACCGCGAGAAGCTCCTGCTGACAAACAGGAGCTTGATGTTACTCCTGTCATTCCTCCGGACAGGATAATAGCCACTACCATTTTGTCTATTTCTTCGTCCCTCTTGCAGGCCATACAGACTAAACAAAGCATGGCACCTAGCGAGAGGCCTACTGATAAACTGTTCGTTGATATTCCCGAGAGACGGGATATTCTGTCATTGTATCATGACACTAAGACTGCTGGACATCCTGGTATTTCCAAAACGGTGTCAGCTGTTTCTCGATATTTTTGGTGGGATTCCTTATGCAAGGATGTCACCGACTATATAGGTGCTTGTACTACTTGTGCCTGTATGAAATCTTCTCGTAGAGTTCCTTGTGGGCTGTTGCATCCGTTACCCGTTCCCGAGAGACCTTGGTCCAATCTATCCATGGATTTTATTGTTGAATTGCCCCCTTCAAATGGTAACACAGTTCACCTGATGATAGTAGATCGGTTTTCCAAGATGGCTCATTTTGTGCCTCTTCCCAAGTTGCCCACGTCCAGGGACCTGGCACTTATCTTCGCTAGGGAGGTGTTTCGGTTGCATGGCATTCCCGTATCTATTGTGTCCGATAGGGGTAGCCAATTTATTTCCAGATTCTGGAAAGCCTTTTGTTCGGAAATGGGTATTTCTCTCTCGTTTTCTTCCGCTTACCACCCCCAGTCTAATGGAGCTGCTGAACGAGCCAACCAGTCTCTGGAGCAGTACCTGCGTTGTTTTGTGTCCCACCATCAGAACAATTGGGCTGACCTTCTTCCTTGGGCTGAATTTGCTCGGAATAACGCTACTCATGATTCTTCCGGTAAAAGTCATTTTTACGTTGTCTATGGCCGGCATCCCGTTGTTCTTCCGGCTGCATTCTCCTCATAGGGCATGCCAGTTCTGGATGGTTTGGCTGGTTTGGATGATACTTGGGAGCAGGTTCAGCGTTCTTTGGTGGATTCCGCTGCTCCCTAGAAGGTTCAGGCTGACAAGCGTCGCAGGGCAGCTCCTTCTTATGTCGTGGGGGACAGGGTTTTACTTTCCACGCGAAATATTCGCCTATGAAGTTGGCTCCCCGCTTTATTGGTCCTTATCGTATTTTGCATAAGGTTAATCCTGTTTCGTATGCCTTGTGTCTTCCTAAGAACCTGCGTATTCCTAATGTCTTTCACACCTCATTATTGAAGCCTTACGTACGCAACCGCTATACCCGGCATACTCCTCCTCCCTCTCCTGTCTCTGTGGAGGGTCATGAGGAATTTGAAGTTACTGCTGTTCTTGACTCTTGTTTCCTTAGGGGTCGACTTCAATACCTGGTGCATTGGAAGGGCTATGGGCCTGAGGAGCGCAGTTGGATTTCCGCTGACGCTGTTCACGCTCCTCGCCTTGTACGTTCTTTCCCTTCTCAGTTTCCTGCCAGGCCTGGTCCTCCCCGCCCAGAGGGCGTGTCCTCAGGGGGGTACTGTAGCGGTACTTACCCTTTCCAGGGGCCAGACGGGTCCTCTGTTCGAGCCGCATGCGGCTCATCCGACGGCTGTAACAGAAAGGCGGGCAGTGACCGCGAGAAGCGGTCACGTGTCCCGCCTGACTCTAAGAGCGCGCCGGGGGTCTCGGGCACGCTCTTAAAGGAACAGTGGGAGCCTAAATTGGAAAAGGTCTCCCATTGGCCCCTGTCATGCCACATTCCCCATACACTCACCTTTTGGGGGTGTGGATATGACAGGGGCCAATCAAATTCATTGCTAAGGTATATATACTCACCTTTTCCCCTTAGTACCTTGCCCTATCATGGTTTCTGTTTCAGTTCCCTTTAGCGCTTGTTGTGTTCAGTTGTGTTTCTTTGTACTTGACCTTGGCTTTGTTTCTGACTCCGTTATCTCTTTATCCTTATCTGCTCTGTTTGCCGGCTTGCTGATTTTTTGTGTACCAGACCTCGGCTACTCCTAGTTTATGCTGTCTCTTTGTGCCCTTGACCTCGGATCGTTCCGGACTCTGTATCTCTCTCCTTTACGTCGAGTCCGGCCATTCTAAGGTCCGGTAGACGTATCTCTGCTCTGTGCTGTCATTTGTTAAGCTGAATCCTGCGTGTTGGGGTATATCACCATTACAGTGGGAGAGAGAAATATGTGAGTGTGTGCAAAATTCTGTGCCTGACCAAGGGGTGTCAAAGGTGTCCAGTGAAAATGTACGGGAAAAGCCTTCTACCGAGAGGGGCCTGAATAAATATATGTGCCAAAATGTACCTGAAGTAGCTGTATCTGGTGTGTTGTGTGAAAATGTGGAGGGGCAGCATGGCTAGGAGGGAGAGCAGCATGTGTGTGAACCTTACTCCACGCTAGACTCAGCCAGTTCCCAAGGTTTGGATTGTGTGAGGACATGGAGTGAACAGGAGGGAGAGACAGAGGTTCCATTGGTAAATAGGGGGACTCATCCACAGTCTGCCCAAAGTGAAGGGCATGGACAGACTCAGCTTGTGGGTCCAGGGAAGACAGATGAAAGGTGTTGATACATCACAGGTACCCTGGGAGTGTTTTCTGCCTCATCTTTTGTGTGCTTACAAGGGAGTACTGCAGAAATCTGATGGTTTCTACCCCTTAGAGCTATTACGTGGGCGCAGTGGGTGTGGCCCAACTGATCTGACCAGAGACAAGTGGGAAATGGAAACAGGCAAATCAGGCATGTTTGTTGTGGATATGGCTGTGATAGGTCTTAGGGACTAAATGCAAGTCCTTTTGGGGGAGGTGTGCAAACACATGAGGGCTACCCCATTCATACGATAAACATTACATTAAACAAAAAATTGCTTAGTATAAGTAAATAAGGGAGACTGCCCCTACTCACTATGCCGCTAGTATGGGGCATGTCTACTAAACAGTCTACTAAACAGTGCTCACTGTTAAAAAAAAAGCTCCCCCTCCCACCCATGGGGGCTATTCAACTAAATGTCCTTTAGGGCCCCCACCCGCTGTTCGTGAATGGGGGCCGGAGGAAAGGACAATAGAACCCCCTATTGTCGTTTAGAGCCCCAACTCATCGACCATGGTTGGGGGCCGTGGGGAAACAATAGGTCCCCCCATTGTCTTTTAGGGCCCCCACCCGCCGCACATAGGTAGAGGCTGTGGGGGACAATAGGTCCCCCCGTTGCTATTTAGGGCCCCCCCAGCTGCCGCTCATGGGTGGGGGCCAGGGGGCAATAGATCCCCCTTATTGTCATTTAGGGCCCCCACCTGTTGCTCATGGGTGGGGGCCTATGTCCCCTGTTTATTTGAATAGCCCCCCACTCGCAGGGCATGGGTGGGAAATCGGGGGGACACTATGTCCACCCCCGCTAGTTAATAGATACTTTATTTTTAATCTACTTTATGCTAATATGGGGTTTCATATTGACCCCCATAGAGTGAGGGAGGACATGGTGGGGGGAGCTTAGGAAGTGCGGAGTGCACAGCTCCTTGTCGCTTCTATTTTTACATATTACAAGGAGGGAGCTGCGAGTCAGTAGTTCCCTCCTTGTAATAAACAGAGTGAACAAAAGGAACGCTGATATTCGGTGTTTGTTCGTCTGAAATTTGTATTCATTCATTTGTCTTTCTGACGAATGATTGGACGGAATTCTCATTTGAATTTCGGACAATATTTATTTATTTATTTATTAAAAATTCTTAAGAAACGCAGTCTTATTACCCATAGGGTCTCGATGCGCATACCAGCAATCAAAAACAAGCAAAACAATATCCAGCACACAACAGCATTATAGCGAATGCCTAGTGTTTAACTACACGGGAATTTTACAGTGCTGTCTAGCATGGGCAGATGACGTGTCCCATAGGGCTTTCATCTGCCCACACAAAGATGGTGACGCCCAGGACCTAGGTCCAGGCATAAAATAAAGATGAAAATTTAGTTAATATGGGGGCTTAGGGGCATTTGGTGATGACTACGGGGGCAATTAGATGTAGTGGAGTCGGGAGGGGGGGGAATTAAAAAAAAATGTATGCGGCCATGACAGTGCCACTTTAAAACCACCTGCCTAATTGTCAGGATCGGGACAGGGATCCAACACGCAGAGTACAAACAGTAGCCAGATACGTATACCGGACCTTAGAATGGCCGGACTAACGTAAGTAGCACAGTATAGAATGGTCAAAGACAAGCCGAGGTCGAGGGTAACAGAAGACAGGTAAGCGAGAGACAAGCCGAATCAAGGGTAACAGAGATAAGCAGAGTAAGGTAAACAAGCCGGGTCAAAACCAAAAGGGATAATAGAATACACAAGCACTGAGTGACTAGAACAAGCTAGAACCACGACAGGGCAATGAGCTAAAGAAAGAAGCTCTGTTAAATACCCTGTTCAGAGCAGTAACCACGCCTCCGAGGCGTCTTGATTGGTCCTGCAGTAATTGACTGACAGGTCGTTCCGGGGGAGTGTCCTGATGACTACTTCCTGCCTAGATGCTGTAAAAGGCAGTCACTCCCTCGCGGCCGGCCTAGCATGACCGGATAGACCGCGGGGAAGGGAGCCATCAGACCGTCTGGATGGAGGAACAGCTAAGTCTCTACCTCTTTCGGAGGTAGAGACCACAGGTACCCTGACAGTACCCCGCCTCTCAGATACGCCCACCGGGCGGAATGAACCGGGACGAGATGGGAAGCGAGAGTGATACGCCCTGCGGAGACGGGGAGCATGAACATCCTCCTGAGGTACCCAACTCCTCTCCTCAGGACCATATCCCTTCCAATCAACCAGATATTGTACTCTCCCCCGGGAGATTCGAGAATCAATAATAGAGTTAACCTCATACTCCTCCTGACCCTCCACCTGAACGGAGCGAGGAGGGGCTATTGTGGAGGAAAATCTGTTACATATGAGTGGTTTCAGCAATGAAACGTGAAACGAGTTCGGGATGCGTAAGGTATTAGGAAGAGCTAAACGATACGCAACTGGATTGATACGGGTCAGCACCCTGTAGGGTCCAATATAACGAGGAGCGAACTTCATGGATGGCACTTTTAAACGGATGTTCCTCGTGCTCAGCCATACCCTATCACCTGGAACAAAGACCGGAGCCGCCCTTCTACGTTTATCAGCGTGTTTCTTAACCAACATAGAGTTGTGCACAAGGATTTGTCGAGTTTGATCCCACAACTTCCTCAAATTGGCAACATGAACATCAACCGACGGCACCCCCTGGGAAGGAGAATCCGAAGGAAGAATAGACGGATGAAAACCATAATTCATGAAGAAGGGGCTTGAATGAGTAGAATCGCAAACGAGATTGTTGTGTGCAAACTCCGCCCAAGGAATCAAACCGACCCAATCGTCCTGGTGTTCTGAAACGAAACAACGTAGATATTGTTCAACTTTTTGGTTAGTGCGTTCAGCAGCTCCATTGGACTGAGGATGATAGGCAGAGGAGAAATTCAATTTGATGCCTAGTTGGGAGCAGAATGATCTCCAAAAACGGGAAACAAATTGGGAGCCTCTGTCAGAGACAATTTGGGAAGGTATCCCATGCAACCGGAAAATCTCCCTGGCGAATATCTCCGCTAATTCGGGCGAAGATGGGAGTTTAGGTAAGGGAATGAAGTGAGCCATTTTAGTAAATCTGTCTACCACAGTGAGGATGACAGTCTGCTTTTTAGAGATAGGCAAATCAACAATGAAGTCCATTGCCAGACAGGACCAAGGCTTTTCAGGAACCTCTAAAGGGTGCAGATATCCGCATGGAAGCGAATGGGGTAGCTTGGTCTTGGTACAAACTTCACATGCCCCGATGAATTCTTTAATATCCTTGCGTAAGTCAGGCCACCAAAAATCTTTAGAGACCAGCGCATAAGTCTTGCGGATACCAGGATGCCCAGCCACCTTGCTGTTATGGAGACAGCGTAGCACCTCCAGTTGGAGAGCGGCAGGAACGAAGTGTCGATCCCCAGGAGTCTGTTTGGGTGCCAAGTGCTGAAACTTCATGATCTCAGAAAGCAATGGAGAGTGAATCCTGAGATTCGTGTTCGCGATGATATTCCCCTTAGGAACTATGGATGACAGAAGTGGTTCAGTTATAGTGGATGGTTCATATTGATGAGACAAAGCATCGGCTTTAGAGTTCTTAGAACCAGGTCTATAAGTAAGTACATAATTAAAGTGAGTGAGGAACAAAGCCCAGCGAGCCTGCCTGGCGGACAAGCGCTTAGCCTCCCCAATATAAGACAAGTTCTTATGATCCGTTAGGATAGTAACAGGGTGTAGTGTCCCTTCCAGTAAATGTCTCCACTCCTTTAAAGCCTTAATGACCGCTAACAGTTCCCTCTCCCCGATGTCATATCTGCTCTCAGGCCCAGAAAATTTTTTAGAGAAGAAACCACAAGGGTGTAACGGTTTATCCACCCCTAACCTTTGAGACAGAACAGCCCCAACTCCTGTCTCAGAAGCATCGACCTCGAGCAGGAAAGGCAGAGTCGTATCAGGATGAACTAGAATGGGAGCTGAGGCAAAAAGTTCCTTGAGAGTCTTAAAAGCACCAAGAGCTTCCTCAGACCAGAACTTAGTATCAGCCCCTTGATTCGTCATATTGGTAATAGGCGCAATGATAGAGGAGTAACCCTTAATGAAGCGCCTATAGTAGTTGGAAAAACCAATAAACCTTTGGATAGCCTTGAGTCCTTTGGGCAAAGGCCAGTCTAAAATAGATTGGAGTTTACCAGGATCCATTTTAAAACCTTCCCCAGAAATCACGTACCCAAGAAAGTCTACCTGAGACTGATCAAAACTGCACTTCTCCAATTTGCAGTATAGACCATGTTGCAGAAGTTTGTGTAACACCTTTCTGAACTGTCTATGGTGAGTCTCAATCTCCTTAGAGTGTATTAGTATGTCGTCCAGGTAAACAATAACACAATCATGCTGAAACTCCCTAAGTACCTCATTAATCAACTCTTGAAATACTGCAGGAGCATTGCATAGTCCAAATGGCATAACAGTGTACTCGTAATGGCCATACCGGGTATTGAATGCCGTCATCCACTCGTGACCTTGCTGGATTCTCACCAAATTGTAAGCCCCTCTGAGATCTAACTTGGTGAAGATTTTGGAGCCCTTAAGACGATCAAATAACTCGGTAATCAGTGGGATGGGATAGGCATTTCTGACAGTTATTTTATTTAAGCCTCGGTAATCGATACAAGGTCTCAGCGTGCCATCTTTCTTTTTAATGAAAAAGAACCCCGCCCCGGCCGGAGAAGAAGACCTCCTGATGAATCCCTTTTCTAAATTCTCCTGAATATACTCCTCTAGAACCGAGTTCTCCTGAACAGACAAAGGATATACATGGCCCCTCGGAGGCATAGTCCCGGGTAGAAGCTTAATTTTACAGTCAAATGACCTGTGTGGCGGCAAAGAATCGGCATTCTTCTTGTCAAACACTGCCCTTAAGTCTAGGTAAAGGTCTGGTATTTGTCTTTCTGTGGACTGAGTAGGATTCTCCTGTATATTAATATTAGCTAATGGAGAAACCTTGCACAAACACCGATCCTGGCAGCCATGGCCCCACGAGAGTATCTCCCCTAACTCCCAATCAATGATAGGGTTATGTTCCTTCAACCATGGGTACCCCAGAACTATGGGAACGGAAGGAGACGAAATGAGCAGAAGAGATAATTTCTCCACGTGTAGGATGCCAACATTTAACTCAATGGGTATGGTTTCACGAAAGATAACAGGGTCTAGTAGTGGTCTACCATCTATGGCCTCAACGGCCAAGGGTGTCTCCCTTAGCTGGGATGGGAAATTGTTTTTACTGGCAAAGGCTTGGTCGATAAAATTCTCAGCAGCACCGGAATCTATCAAAGCCTTAGCCCTTACTACTTCCCTCCCGCAAGTTAAGGAAACTGGTAGCAGAAGCCTGTGATCTTTATACTTAGGATTAGAGGACAAAATAGAAACACCCAAGGCCTGTCCTCTAGAGAGACTTAGGTGCGAGCGTTTCCCGGGCGGTTAGAACAGTTTGAGAGTAAATGACTCTTAGCTCCACAATACATACACAAACCCTCTCTTCTCCTGTACTGTCTTTCCTCCTCAGAGAGGCGGGTATACCCTATCTGCGTAGGTTCAGGAAGCAAAGATACCGTGGAGTCAGGTCTTGGAAAAGCGGGGGCTAACCTAAAAGAAGGTCTCCGGTTCTTCTCTCAAGTGTTCTGTCTCTCTCTTAAACGTTCATCTATACGAGAGATGAACGAAATTAAATCCTCTAAATTCTCAGGGAGTTCTCTGGTAGCAACCTCATCAAGGATTACTTCAGATAAGCCATTCAAAAATACATCCATATACGCCTGCTCATTCCACTTGACCTCTGACGCCAGAGTCCTGAACTCTAGTGCATAATCCACCAGTGTTCGGTTCTCCTGTCTCAGACGCAACAGTAGTCTGGCTGCATTAACCTTTCTACCTGGAGGGTCAAATGTTCTTCTAAAAGCAGCTACAAAGGCGTTATAGTTATAAACTAATGGGTTATCATTCTCCCATAATGGGTTGGCCCATCTCAGAGCTTTTTCAATAAGTAGGGTGATAATAAATCCTACCTTTGCCCTATCTGTAGAATAAGAGCGAGGCTGCAATTCAAAATGGATACTAATTTGGTTTAAGAAACCACGACACTTCTCAGGAGCCCCACCATAGCGTACTGGGGGGGTAATGTGAGAAGAAGCACCCACTGTGGCTACCTCTAGACCTGAACCGGCAGGAGAAACAGGGGTATTACGTATCTCCTCTGGTGGGTTATTGGCACGAGATAATAGAGCCTGTAGCGCAAGCGCCATCTGATCCATTCTGTGATCCATGGCTTCAAACCTAGGATCCGGAGAGGCAAGCTGACTGTTTGTACTCGCAGGATCCATTGGCCCTGTCGTAATGTCAGGATCGGGACAGGGATCCAACACGCAGAGTACAAACAGTAGCCAGATACGTATACCGGACCTTAGAATGGCCGGACTAACGTAAGTAGCACAGTATAGAATGGTCAAAGACAAGCCGAGGTCGAGGGTAACAGAAGACAGGTAAGCGAGAGACAAGCCGAATCAAGGGTAACAGAGATAAGCAGAGTAAGGTAAACAAGCCGGGTCAAAACCAAAAGGGATAATAGAATACACAAGCACTGAGTGACTAGAACAAGCTAGAACCACGACAGGGCAATGAGCTAAAGAAAGAAGCTCTGTTAAATACCCTGTTCAGAGCAGTAACCACGCCTCCGAGGCGTCTTGATTGGTCCTGCAGTAATTGACTGACAGGTCGTTCCGGGGGAGTGTCCTGATGACTACTTCCTGCCTAGATGCTGTAAAAGGCAGTCACTCCCTCGCGGCCGGCCTAGCATGACCGGATAGACCGCGGGGAAGGGAGCCATCAGACCGTCTGGATGGAGGAACAGCTAAGTCTCTACCTCTTTCGGAGGTAGAGACCACAGGTACCCTGACACTAATATCATGTAGGTCCTCCTCATGCTGCAATGACAGGTTGTACGTGGTCTGCAACACTCTCTAGATAGGTGGTACTTGTCAAAGTAACATCCACATGAATACCAGGACCCAAGGTTTCTCAGCATAACACTGCCTCCTCCGGCTTACCTTTTTCCCATAGTGCATCCTGTTGCCATCTCTTCCCCAGGTAAACAAGCACACGTTCTGTCACCTGGCCAGTTTTTTCAGCAATTTAACCCCTTAAGGACCAAACTTCTGGAATAAAAGGGAATCATGACGTGTCACACACGTCATGTGTCCTTAAGGGGTTAAACTACAGTAACTCTTCTGTGTAATCGTACCAGGTGGGCTAGCCTTTCGTCCCTAAGTGCATCAATGAGCCATGGGCGCCCATGACCCTGATTCGGTCCACTGGTTATCCTTCCTTGCACCACCTGTGGTAGGTAGTAACCACTGGATACTGGGAACACCCCACAAGACTTACCGTTTTGAAGAGGAGCAGACCCATCACTATTTAGCTTTTGTCTAACTCAGTGAGATCTTTTCACTTGCCCATTTTTCCTTCTTCCAACATATGAAATTCAAGAACTTACTGTTCACTTGATGCCTAATAGTGATGTACCGAACTGTCCGCCGGCGAACAGTTCCCGGCGAACTTAGCGTGTTCGCGTTCGCCGCGGCGGGCGGACACATGCGTAGTTCGATCCGCCCCCTATTCGTCATCATTGGGCAAACTTTGACCCTGTGCCTCTCGGTCAGCAGACACATTCCAGCCAATCAGCAGCACTCCCTCCCTTCCACACCCTCCAACCTCCCTCCCAGCATCCATTTTCGATTCATTCTGAAGCTGCATGCTTAGTGAGAGGAGGGAAAGTTTAGCTGCTGCTGATTAGATAGGGAAATTGATAGCTAGGCTAGGGTATTCAGTGTCCACTACAATCCTGAAGGACTCATCTGATCTCTGCTGTAAGGACAGCACCCCAAAAAGCCCTTTTTAGGGCTATAACATCAGGCTGCTTTTTTTTTTTTCCTGTGTAATGTAATTGCAGGTGCCTGCCTGCCAGCTTCTGTGTGAGGTTCACATTGGATACTGTGCCTACTTGCCCAGTGCCACCACTCATATCTGTTTTAACAATAGGTTAAGCTTTAGATTTAAAAGAAATAATTTGTTTTCACTGTAATAGAAGAGCAGTTGCCTGCCTGCCAGCCTCTGTGTCAGGTTGGATGCCTTGCCCATTTGCACAGTCAGTGCCACCACTCATATCTGTTTTAACAATAGGTTAAGCTTTAGATTTAAAAGAAATAATTAGTTTTCACTGTAAAAGAAGAGCAGTTGCCTGCCTGCCAGCTTCTGTGTCAGGTTGGATGCCTTGCCCATTTGCACAGTCAGTGCCACCACTCATATCTGTTTTTACAATAGGTTAAGCTTTAGATTTTAAAGAAAAAAAATTTTTTCCACTGTAATAGAAGAGCAGTTGCCTGCCTGCCAGCTTCTGTGTCAGGTTGGATGCCTTGCCCATTTGCACAGTCAGTGCCACCACTCATATCTGTTTTAACAATAGGTTAAGCTTTAGATTTAAAAGAAATAATTTGTTTTCACTGTAATAGAAGAGCAGTTGCCTGCCTGCCAGCTTCTGTGTCAGGTTGGATGCCTTGCCCATTTGCACAGTCAGTGCCACCACTCATATCTGTTTTTACAATAGGTTAAGCTTTAGATTTTAAAGAAATAATTTTTTTTCACTGTAATAGAAGAGCAGTTGCCTGCCTGCCAGCTTCTGTGTCAGGTTGGATGCCTTGCCCATTTGCACAGTCAGTGCCACCACTCATATCTGTTTTTTTGTCAATCTTTCTTTTATTAAGGCATATGCAGTGGGGTACAGAACAAAGAGAGGGGAAATGCAGTAGTGGTATACAAGTTAGGGTTCATACAGCGTTAATTACATTTCCTGCTAGACAATGCCTAATTTTTATTTTTTTGTGTTGAATAAACCAAGAGGCATGACTTCGCTTATAGTAATTTGAGGTACAGTATATAGAAAATTAAGCAAGCTTAAAGATAAAAAAAAAGTGTAGTTGCTGCTTATGCTAAAGCGGGTATGGTCAAGCGAATACAAAAACATTAATGAGGGAGATCAAACGCTAATCAATACGTGTAACATTGGCATTTTGTTGTGAGACATGTTAGGCTATTAAGGCATAAAGCAATGCTTAGATGGGGAGGAGAGCGTTCATGTTAAAGGCACTTGTTGCACGGTTTGGGCGTAGGTAACAACGCTAGAGATGCTGCATAGGTGAGATATGTTGGCTGTTCAACAGTCAGTACATTACGTTCAGCGAGAATGTAGGGAGCAGGTCTTGTATAAAGAAGCCAGGTGGGGGAGTCTTGCTTCATCTTGGTGTGCCTGACGGACCCTGAGCCAGTGTCTGGGCTTATCCAATCCCTTCCGGGAGCCACTCGCTGACCTTGTGAGTTCCTGGCACCTGGGGTGACCAAAGCTTGTTAGCGGCTGAGTGCCAGGCCTCCGGCGGGTGGCGGTGTTTCCCGAGGTTCAGCCGGGCAGAGAGATGTTCCGGACCTCTGTGGTTCAAACTCGGCATGTGGGTCTGGTGAGGCCCGCGGGTTGTGGAAGATAAGGGCGTCGGAAGACTGCAGCGATGGACATAGGTAGGTCTTGCGTGTCGATAGCTTTGCTGCTGCTTTAGCTTATGTTGGGGTGATGTGCGGGATCCAGTGCGCTTCCTCTGTGTGAGTTTCTCCCCTGCGGGAGCCGCTTGTATTTTCTGTGAGCGGGATATCTGCAGTGGGTCTCCATAATAGCGCCTGCGGGTCACCGGTCGAATCCACCCGGCCACCGCCCGCGCTGCGTGAAGATAGGGTATACCCCTGCCGCATAGAAGTTTATGGAAGGCTGAGCACAGCCAGTCCAGGGTCTCCAAGGAGGAAGGCAGTGTATGAATGCTTGTGGGTCTCCTCCGTTATCCGTCTTGGGCGGCCATTTTGGGCGCGCCCCGTCTGACTTGTGTGTCTGCCAAGTTAGCATGCTCGATTGCCGTCTCTTGTCCGCTTGCCTTGCGGGGACCGGGATGACCCCCACCGGTCCATAGGGGGGGGGGTTCAGTGGCTATTTGTGAGTGCTGGGGTGCCCGGCTTCGGAGAGAGCGGCCGCCTCTCCCCGACTCCATCACCCGCAGGCCTCAAGTAGATTATTGGGCTGTATGCCCCGTTCGGCTTCAGGAGGGTGTCCCCCGGTTCCTTGGTGTGTCCCCGACGTGGGTAGCACACTTTGGGGGGTCTATGGGCTGTACAGCTGTCTGTTTTGCCCGTTTTTACACTTGCCTGTCAGGAGCCCCTTCCCTGCACGTCTGCTTGCCTCGGCGGTCAGACTCCGCCCCCACTCATATCTGTTTTAACAATAGGTTAAGCTTTAGATTTAAAAGAAATAATTTGTTTTCACTGTAATTGAAGAGCAGTTGCCTGCCTGCCAGCTTCTGTGTCAGGTTGGATGCCTTGCCCATTTGCACAGTCAGTGCCACCACTCATATCTGTTTTAACAATAGGTTAAGCTTTAGATTTAAAAGAAATAATTTGTTTTCACTGTAATAGAAGTGCAGTTGCCTGCCTGCCAGCTTCTGTGTCAGGTTGGATGCCTTGCCCATTTGCACAGTCAGTGCCACCACTCATATCTGTTTTTACAATAGGTTAAGCTTTAGATTTTAAAGAAATAATTTGTTTTCACTGTAATAGAAGAGCAGTTGCCTGCCTGCCAGCTTCTGTGTCAGGTTGGATGCCTTGCCCATTTGCACAGTCAGTGCCACCACTCATATCTGTTTTAACAATAGGTTAAGCTTTAGATTTAAAAGAAATAATTTTTTTTCACTGTAATAGAAGAGCAGTTGCCTGCCTGCCAGCTTCTGTGTCAGGTTGGATGCCTTGCCCATTTGCACAGTCAGTGCCACCACTCATATCTGTTTTAACAATAGGTTAAGCTTTAGATTTAAAAGAAATAATTTGTTTTCACTGTAATAGAAGATCAGTTGCCTGCCTGCCAGCTTCTGTGTCAGGTTGGATGCCTTGCCCATTTGCACAGTCAGTGCCACCACTCATATCTGTTTTTACAATAGGTTAAGCTTTAGATTTTAAAGAAATAATTTTTTTCACTGTAATAGAAGAGCAGTTGCCTGCCTGCCAGCTTCTGTGTCAGGTTGGATGCCTTGCCCATTTGCACAGTCAGTGCCACCACTCATATCTGTTTTAACAATAGGTTAAGCTTTAGATTTAAAAGAAATAATTTGTTTTCACTGTAATAGAAGTGCAGTTGCCTGCCTGCCAGCTGCTGTGTCAGGTTGGATGCCTTGCCCATTTGCACAGTCAGTGCCACCACTCATATCTGTTTTAACAATAGGTTAAGCTTTAGATTTAAAAGAAATAATTTGTTTTCACTGTAATAGAAGAGCAGTTGCCTGCCTGACAGCTTCTGTGTCAGGTTGGATGCCTTGCCCATTTGCACAGTCAGTGCCACCACTCATATCTGTTTTAACAATAGGTTAAGCTTTAGATTTAAAAGAAATAATTTGTTTTCACTGTAATAGAAGATCAGTTGCCTGCCTGCCAGCTTCTGTGTCAGGTTGGATGCCTTGCCCATTTGCACAGTCAGTGCCACCACTCATATCTGTTTTTACAATAGGTTAAGCTTTAGATTTTAAAGAAATAATTTTTTTTCACTGTAATAGAAGAGCAGTTGCCTGCCTGCCAGCTTCTGTGTCAGGTTGGATGCCTTGCCCATTTGCACAGTCAGTGCCACCACTCATATCTGTTTTAACAATAGGTTAAGCTTTAGATTTAAAAGAAATAATTTGTTTTCACTGTTATAGAAGAGCAGTTGCCTGCCTGCCAGCTTCTGTGTCAGGTTGGATGCCTTGCCCATTTGCACAGTCAGTGCCACCACTCATATCTGTTTTTACAATAGGTTAAGCTTTAGATTTTAAAGAAATAATTTTTTTTCACTGTAATAGAAGAGCAGTTGCCTGCCTGCCAGCTTCTGTGTCAGGTTGGATGCCTTGCCCAT
This sequence comes from Pelobates fuscus, assembly GCF_036172605.1. Taxonomy (NCBI): domain Eukaryota; kingdom Metazoa; phylum Chordata; class Amphibia; order Anura; family Pelobatidae; genus Pelobates; species Pelobates fuscus. The sequence goes on from NC_086326.1 coordinate 112,358,339, forward strand.
TTGCACAGTCAGTGCCACCACTCATATCTGTTTTAACAATAGGTTAAGCTTTAGATTTAAAAGAAATAATTTGTTTTCACTGTAATAGAAGAGCAGTTGCCTGCCTGCCAGCTTCTGTGTCAGGTTGGATGCCTTGCCCATTTGCACAGTCAGTGCCACCACTCATATCTGTTTTAACAATAGGTTAAGCTTTAGATTTAAAATAAATGATTTGTTTTCACTGTAATAGAAGAGCAGTTGCCTGCCTGCCAGCTTCTGTGTCAGGTTGGATGCCTTGCCCATTTGCACAGTCAGTGCCACCACTCATATCTGTTTTAACAATAGGTTAAGCTTTAGATTTTAAAGAAATATTTTTTTTTCACTGTAATAGAAGAGCAGTTGCCTGCCTGCCAGCTTCTGTGTCAGGTTGGATGCCTTGCCCATTTGCACAGTCAGTGCCACCACTCATATCTGTTTTAACAATAGGTTAAGCTTTAGATTTAAAAGAAATAATTTGTTTTCACTGTAATAGAAGTGCAGTTGCCTTCCTGCCAGCTTCTGTGTCAGGTTGGATGCCTTGCCCATTTGCACAGTCAGTGCCACCACTCATATCTGTTTTTACAATAGGTTAAGCTTTAGATTTTAAAGAAATAATTTTTTTTCACTGTAATAGAAGAGCAGTTGCCTGCCTGCCAGCTTCTGTGTCAGGTTGGATGCCTTGCCCATTTGCACAGTCAGTGCCACCACTCATATCTGTTTTAACAGTAGGTTAAGCTTTAGATTTAAAAGAAATAATTTGTTTTCACTGTAATAGAAGAGCAGTTGCCTGCCTGCCAGCTTCTGTGTCAGGTTGGATGCCTTGCCCATTTACACAGTCAGTGCCACCACTCATATCTGTTTTAACAATAGGTTAAGCTTTAGATTTAAAAGAAATAATTTTTTTTCACTGTAATAGAAGAGCAGTTGCCTGCCTGCCAGCTTCTGTGTCAGGTTGGATGCCTTGCCCATTTGCACAGTCAGTGCCACCACTCATATCTGTTTTAACAATAGGTTAAGCTTTAGATTTAAAAGAAAAAATTTGTTTTCACTGTAATAGAAGAGCAGTTGCCTGCCTGCCAGCTTCTGTGTCAGGTTGGATGCCTTGCCCATTTGCACAGTCAGTGCCACCACTCATATCTGTTTTTACAATAGGTTAAGCTTTAGATTTTAAAGAAATAATTTTTTTTCACTGTAATAGAAGAGCAGTTGCCTGCCTGACAGCTTCTGTGTCAGGTTGGATGCCTTGCCCATTTGCACAGTCAGTGCCACCACTCATATCTGTTTTAACAATAGGTTAAGCTTTAGATTTAAAAGAAATAATTTGTTTTCACTGTAATAGAAGAGCAGTTGCCTGCCTGCCAGCTTCTGTGTCAGGTTGGATGCCTTGCCCATTTGCACAGTAAGTGCCACCACTCATATCTGTTTTTACAATAGGTTAAGCTTTAGATTTTAAAGAAATAATTTGTTTTCACTGTAATAGAAGAGCAGTTGCCTGCCTGCCAGCTTCTGTGTCAGGTTGGATGCCTTGCCCATTTGCACAGTCAGTGCCAACACTCATATCTGTTTTAACAATAGGTTAAGCTTTAGATTTAAAATAAATTATTTGTTTTCACTGTAATAGAAGAGCAGTTGCCTGCCTGCCAGCTTCTGTGTCAGGTTGGATGCCTTGCCCATTTGCACAGTCAGTGCCACCACTCATATCTGTTTTAACAATAGGTTAAGCTTTAGATTTAAAAGAAATAATTTGTTTTCACTGTAATAGAAGAGCAGTTGCCTGCCTGCCAGCTTCTGTGTCAGGTTGGATGCCTTGCCCATTTGCACAGTCAGTGCCACCACTCATATCTGTTTTAACAATAGGTTAAGCTTTAGATTTAAAATAAATGATTTGTTTTCACTGTAATAGAAGAGCAGTTGCCTGCCTGCCAGCTTCTGTGTCAGGTTGGATGCCTTGCCCATTTGCACAGTCAGTGCCACCACTCATATCTGTTTTAACAATAGGTTAAGCTTTAGATTTTAAAGAAATAATTTTTTTTCACTGTAATAGAAGAGCAGTTGCCTGCCTGCCAGCTTCTGTGTCAGGTTGGATGCCTTGCCCATTTGCACAGTCAGTGCCACCACTCATATCTGTTTTAACAATAGGTTAAGCTTTAGATTTAAAAGAAATAATTTGTTTTCACTGTAATAGAAGTGCAGTTGCCTTCCTGCCAGCTTCTGTGTCAGGTTGGATGCCTTGCCCATTTGCACAGTCAGTGCCACCACTCATATCTGTTTTTACAATAGGTTAAGCTTTAGATTTTAAAGAAATAATTTGTTTTCACTGTAATAGAAGAGCAGTTGCCTGCCTGCCAGCTTCTGTGTCAGGTTGGATGCCTTGCCCATTTGCACAGTCAGTGCCACCACTCATATCTGTTTTAACAGTAGGTTAAGCTTTAGATTTAAAAGAAATAATTTGTTTTCACTGTAATAGAAGAGCAGTTGCCTGCCTGCCAGCTTCTGTGTCAGTTTGGATGCCTTGCCCATTTACACAGTCAGTGCCACCACTCATATCTGTTTTAACAATAGGTTAAGCTTTAGATTTAAAAGAAAAAATTTGTTTTCACTGTAATAGAAGAGCAGTTGCCTGCCTGCCAGCTTCTGTGTCAGGTTGGATGCCTTGCCCATTTGCACAGTAAGTGCCACCACTCATATCTGTTTTTACAATAGGTTAAGCTTTAGATTTTAAAGAAATAATTTGTTTTCACTGTAATAGAAGAGCAGTTGCCTGCCTGCCAGCTTCTGTGTCAGGTTGGATGCCTTGCCCATTTGCACAGTCAGTGCCAACACTCATATCTGTTTTAACAATAGGTTAAGCTTTAGATTTAAAATAAATTATTTGTTTTCACTGTAATAGAAGAGCAGTTGCCTGCCTGCCAGCTTCTGTGTCAGGTTGGATGCCTTGCCCATTTGCACAGTCAGTGCCACCACTCATATCTGTTTTAACAATAGGTTAAGCTTTAGATTTAAAAGAAATAATTTGTTTTCACTGTAATAGAAGAGCAGTTGCCTGCCTGCCAGCTTCTGTGTCAGGTTGGATGCCTTGCCCATTTGCACAGTCAGTGCCACCACTCATATCTGTTTTAACAATAGGTTAAGCTTTAGATTTAAAATAAATGATTTGTTTTCACTGTAATAGAAGAGCAGTTGCCTGCCTGCCAGCTTCTGTGTCAGGTTGGATGCCTTGCCCATTTGCACAGTCAGTGCCACCACTCATATCTGTTTTAACAATAGGTTAAGCTTTAGATTTTAAAGAAATAATTTTTTTTCACTGTAATAGAAGAGCAGTTGCCTGCCTGCCAGCTTCTGTGTCAGGTTGGATGCCTTGCCCATTTGCACAGTCAGTGCCACCACTCATATCTGTTTTAACAATAGGTTAAGCTTTAGATTTAAAAGAAATAATTTGTTTTCACTGTAATAGAAGTGCAGTTGCCTTCCTGCCAGCTTCTGTGTCAGGTTGGATGCCTTGCCCATTTGCACAGTCAGTGCCACCACTCATATCTGTTTTTACAATAGGTTAAGCTTTAGATTTTAAAGAAATAATTTGTTTTCACTGTAATAGAAGAGCAGTTGCCTGCCTGCCAGCTTCTGTGTCAGGTTGGATGCCTTGCCCATTTGCACAGTCAGTGCCACCACTCATATCTGTTTTAACAGTAGGTTAAGCTTTAGATTTAAAAGAAATAATTTGTTTTCACTGTAATAGAAGAGCAGTTGCCTGCCTGCCAGCTTCTGTGTCAGTTTGGATGCCTTGCCCATTTACACAGTCAGTGCCACCACTCATATCTGTTTTAACAATAGGTTAAGCTTTAGATTTAAAAGAAATAATTTGTTTTCACTGTAATAGAAGAGCAGTTGCCTGCCTGCCAGCTTCTGTGTCAGGTTGGATGCCTTGCCCATTTGCACAGTCAGTGCCACCACTCATATCTGTTTTAACAATAGGTTAAGCTTTAGATTTAAAAGAAAAAAATTGTTTTCACTGTAATAGAAGAGCAGTTGCCTGCCTGCCAGCTTCTGTGTCAGGTTGGATGCCTTGCCCATTTGCACAGTCAGTGCCACCACTCATATCTGTTTTTACAATAGGTTAAGCTTTAGATTTTAAAGAAATAATTTTTTTTCACTGTAATAGAAGAGCAGTTGCCTGCCTGACAGCTTCTGTGTCAGGTTGGATGCCTTGCCCATTTGCACAGTCAGTGCCACCACTCATATCTGTTTTAACAATAGGTTAAGCTTTAGATTTAAAATAAATAATTTGTTTTCACTGTAATAGAAGAGCAGTTGCCTGCCTGCCAGCTTCTGTGTCAGGTTGGATGCCTTGCCCATTTGCACAGTCAGTGCCACCACTCATATCTGTTTTAACAATAGGTTAAGCTTTAGATTTTAAAGAAATAATTTTTTTTCACTGTAATAGAAGAGCAGTTGCCTGCCTGCCAGCTTCTGTGTCAGGTTGGATGCCTTGCCCATTTGCACAGTCAGTGCCACCACTCATATCTGTTTTAACAATAGGTTAAGCTTTAGATTTTAAAGAAATAATTTGTTTTCACTGTAATAGAAGAGCAGTTGCCTGCCTGCCAGCTTCTGTGTCAGGTTGGATGCCTTGCCCATTTGCACAGTCAATGCCACCACTCATATCTGTTTTAACAATAGGTTAAGCTTTAGATTTAAAAGAAATAATTTGTTTTCACTGTAATAGAAGAGCAGTTGCCTGCCTGCCAGCTTCTGTGTCAGGTTGGATGCCTTGCCCATTTGCACAGTCAGTTCCACCACTCATATCTGTTTTAACAATAGGTTAAGCTTTAGATTTAAAAGAAATAATTTGTTTTCACTGTAATAGAAGAGCAGTTGCCTGCCTGCCAGCTTCTGTGTCAGGTTGGATGCCTTGCCCATTTGCACAGTCAGTGCCACCACTCATATCTGTTTTAACAATAGGTTAAGCTTTAGATTTAAAAGAAATATTTTTTTTTCACTGTAATAGAAGAGCAGTTGCCTGCCTGCCAGCTTCTGTGTCAGGTTGGATGCCTTGCCCATTTGCACAGTCAGTGCCACCACTCATATCTGTTTTAACAATAGGTTAAGCTTTAGATTTTAAAGAAATATTTTTTTTTCACTGTAATAGAAGAGCAGTTGCCTGCCTGCCAGCTTCTGTGTCAGGTTGGATGCCTTGCCCATTTGCACAGTCAGTGCCACCACTCATATCTGTTTTTACAATAGGTTAAGCTTTAGATTTTAAAGAAATAATTTGTTTTCACTGTAATAGAAGAGCAGTTGCCTGCCTGCCAGCTTCTGTGTCAGGTTGGATGCCTTGCCCATTTGCACAGTCAGTGCCACCACTCATATCTGTCTTTACGATAGGTTAAGCTTTAGATTTAAAAGAAATATTTTTTTTTCACTGTAATAGAAGAGCAGTTAGTTGTCTGCAAGCGTCTGGGTGTCAGGCCTACTTCAGCGTGTGCTCTGCAGACCTGTGCCAGCGTGCTTTGACAGTTGCCAATCATATCTGGTGTCTCTTTAGCGTGCTTTTACAAAGAAAAAAGGTTTCCAGTGTAAGCTAATAGCAGCCAGTCAGTGTCCTTCAAGCGGCTCTGTCAGGCCTTCCTTCAGCATGTGCCCTGCACAACCCTGCCAGCGTACTTTGACAATTGCCACTCATATCTGGTGTCTCTATAGCGTGCTTTTACAAAGAAAAAAGGTTTCCAGTGTAAGCTAATAGCAGCCAGTCAGTGTCCTTCAAGCGGCTCTGTCAGGCCTTCCTTCAGCGTGTGCCCTGCACAACACTGCCAGCGTGCTTTGACAGTTGCCAATCATATCTGGTGTCTCTTTAGCGTGCTTTTACAAAGAAAAAAGGTTTCCAGTGTAAGCTAATAGCAGCCAGTCAGTGTCCTTCAAGCTGCTCTGTCAGGCCTTCCTTCAGCATGTGCCCTGCACAACCCTGCCAGCGTACTTTGACAGTTGCCACTCATATCTGGTGTCTCTATAGCGTGCTTTTACAACCAAAATTTTGTTTCCACTGTAATAGAAGAGCAGTTGCCTGCCTGCCAGCTTCTGTGTGAGGTTCACAGTGGATACTGTGCCCTCTTGCCCAGTGCCACCACTCATATCTGTTTTTACAATAGCTTAAGCTTTAGATTTAAAAGAAATATTTTTTTTTCACTGTAATAGAAGAGCAGTTAGTTGTCTGCAAGCGTCTGGGTGTCAGGCCTACTTCAGCGTGTGCTCTACAGACCTGTGCCAGCGTGCTTTGACAGTTGCCAATCATATTTGGTGTCTCTTTAGCGTGCTTTTACAAAGAATAGAGGTTTCTAGTGTAAGCTAATAGCAGCCAGTCAGTGTCCTTCAAGCGGCTCTGTCAGTCCTTCCTTCGGCGTGTGCTCTCCAGAACTGTTCCAGTGCACATTGCCAATCATATCTGGTGTCTCTATAGCGTGCTTTTAAAACCAACATTTTTTTTTCACTGTTATAGATTGAATAGCAGTTACTTGTTTTCAAGCGGGTGTGTCAGGCCTACAGTGTGTGCTCTGCAGAACTGTTCAAGTGCACATTGCCAATCATATCTGGTGTCTCTATAGTGTGCTTTTACAAAGAAAAGAGGTTTCTAGTGTAAGCTAATAGCAGCCAGTCAGTGTCCTTCAAGCGGCTCTGTCAGTCCTTCCTTCAGCGTGTGCTCTCCAAAACTGTTCCAGTGCACATTGCCAATCATATCTGGTGTCTCTATAGCGTGCTTCTAAAACCAAAATTAGTTTTTCACTGTTATAGATTGAATAGCAGTTACTTGTCTTCAAGCGGGTGTGTCAGGCCTACAGTGTGTGCTCTGCAGAACTGTTCAAGTGCACATTGCCAATCATATCTGGTGTCTCTATAGCGTGCTTTTACAAAGAAAAGAGGTTTCTAGTGTAAGCTAATAGCAGCCAGTCAGTGTCCTTCAAGCGGCTCTGTCAGTCCTTCCTTCAGCGTGTGCGCTCCAGAACTGTTCCAGTGCACATTGCCAATCATATCTGGTGTCTCTATAGCGTGCTTTTAAAACCAAAAATTTTTTTTCACTGTTATAGATTGAATAGCAGTTACTTGTCTTCAAGCGGGTGTGTCAGGCCTACAGTGTGTGCTCTGCAGAACTGTTCAAGTGCACATTGCCAATCATATCTGGTGTCTCTATAGCGTGCTTTTACAAAGAAAAGAGGTTTCTAGTGTAAGCTAATAGCAGCCAGTCATTGTCCTTCAAGCGGCTCTGTCAGTCATTCCTTCAGCGTGTGCTCTCCAGAACTGTTCCAGTGCACATTGCCAATCATATCTGGTGTCTCTATAGCGTGCTTTTACAAAGAAAAGAGGTTTCTAGTGTAAGCTAATAGCAGCCAGTCATTGTCCTTCAAGCGGCTCTGTCAGTCATTCCTTCAGCGTGTGCGCTCCAGAACTGTTCCAGTGCACATTGCCAATCATATCTGGTGTCTCTATAGCGTGCTTTTAAAACCAAATTTTTTTTTTCACTGTTATAGATTGAATAGCAGTTACTTGTCTTCAAGCGGGTGTGTCAGGCCTACAGTGTGTGCTCTGCAGAACTGTTCAAGTGCACATTGCCAATCATATCTGGTGTCTCTATAGCGTGCTTTTACAAAGAAAAGAGGTTTCTAGTGTAAGGTAATAGCAGCCAGTCAGTGTCCTTCAAGCGGCTCTGTCAGTCCTTCCTTCAGCGTGTGCTCTCCAGAACTGTTCCAGTGCACATTGCCAATCATATCTGGTGTCTCTATAGCGTGCTTTTACAAAGAAAAGAGGTTTCTAGTGTAAGCTAATAGCAGCCAGTCAGTGTCCTTCAAGCGGCTCTGTCAGTCCTTCCTTCAGCGTGTGCTCTCCAGAACTGTTCCAGTGCATATTGCCAATCATATCTGGTGTCTCTATAGCGTGCTTTTAAAACCAAAATTTTTTTTTCACTGTTATAGATTGAATAGCAGTTACTTGTCTTCAAGCGGGTGTGTCAGGCCTACAGTGTGTGCTCTGCAGAACTGTTCAAGTGCACATTGCCAATCATATCTGGTGTCTCTATAGCGTGCTTTTACAAAGAAAAGAGGTTTCTAGTGTAAGCTAATAGCAGCCAGTCAGTGTCCTTCAAGCAGCTCTGTCAGTCCTTCCTTCAGCGTGTGCTCTCCAGAACTGTTCCAGTGCACATTGCCAATCATATCTGGTGTCTCTATAGCGTGCTTTTAAAACCAAAATTTGTTTTTCACTGTTATAGATTGAATAGCAGTTACTTGTCTTCAAGCGGGTGTGTCAGGCCTACAGTGTGTGCTCTGCAGAACTGTTCAAGTGCACATTGCCAATCATATCTGGTGTCTCTATAGCGTGCTTTTACAAAGAAAAAGGTTTCTAGTGTAAGCTAATAGCAGCCAGTCAGTGTCCTTCAAGCGGCTCTGTCAGTCCTTCTTTCAGCGTGTGCTCTCCAGAACTGTTCCAGTGCACATTGCCAATCATATCTGGTGTCTCTATAGCGTGCTTTTAAAACCAAAATTTTTTTTTCACTGTTATAGATTGAATAGCAGTTACTTGTCTTCAAGCGGGTGTGTCAGGCCTACAGTGTGTGCTCTGCAGAACTGTTCAAGTGCACATTGCCAATCATATCTGGTGTCTCTATAGCGTGCTTTTACAAAGAAAAGAGGTTTCTAGTGTAAGCTAATAGCAGCCAGTCAGTGTCCTTCAAGCGGCTCTGTCAGTCCTTCCTTCAGCGTGTGCTCTCCAGAACTGTTCCAGTGCACATTGCCAATCATATCTGGTGTCTCTATAGCGTGCTTTTAAAACCAAAATTTTTTTTTCACTGTTATAGATTGAATAGCAGTTACTTGTCTTCAAGCAGGTGTGTCAGGCCTACAGTGTGTGCTCTGCAGAACTGTTCAAGTGCACATTGCCAATCATATCTGGTGTCTCTATAGCGTGCTTTTACAAAGAAAAGAGGTTTCTAGTGTAAGCTAATAGCAGCCAGTCAGTGTCCTTCAAGCGGCTCTGTCAGTCCTTCCTTCAGCGTGTGCTCTCCAGAACTGTTCCAGTGCACATTGCCAATCATATCTGGTGTCTCTATAGTGTGCTTTTACAAAGAAAAGAGGTTTCTAGTGTAAGCTAATAGCAGCCAGTCAGTGTCCTTCAAGCGGCTCTGTCAGTCCTTCCTTCAGCGTGTGCTCTCCAGTACTGTTCCAGTGCACATTGCCAATCATATCTGGTGTCTCTATAGCGTGCTTTTAAAACCAAAATTTGTTTTTCACTGTTATAGATTGAATAGCAGTTACTTGTCTTCAAGCGGGTGTGTCAGGCCTACAGTGTGTGCTCTGCAGAACTGTTCAAGTGCACATTGCCAATCATATCTGGTTTCTCTATAGCGTGCATTTACAAAGAAAAAAGGTTTCTAGTGTAAGCTAATAGCAGCCAGTCAGTGTCCTTCAAGCGGCTCTGTCAGTCCTTCCTTCAGCGTGTGCTCTGCAGAACTGTTCCAGTGCACATTGCCAATCATATCTGGTGTCTCTATAGCATGCTTTTACAAAGAAAAGAGGTTTCTAGTGTAAGCTAATAGCAGCCAGGCAGTGTCCTTCAAGCGGCTCTGTCAGTCCTTCCTTCAGCGTGTGCTCTCCAGAACTGTTCCAGTGCACATTGCCAATCATATCTGGTGTCTCTATAGCGTGCTTTTAAAACCAAAATTTTTTTTTCACTGTTATAGATTGAATAGCAGTTACTTGTCTTCAAGCGGGTGTGTCAGGCCTACAGTGTGTGCTCTGCAGAACTGTTCAAGTGCACATTGCCAATCATATCTGGTGTCTCTATAGCGTGCTTTTACAAAGAAAAGAGGTTTCTAGTGTAAGCTAATAGCAGCCAGTCAGTGTCCTTCAAGCGGCTCTGTCAGTCCTTCCTTCAGCGTGTGCTCTCCAGAACTGTTCCAGTGCACATTGCCAATCATATCTGGTGTCTCTATAGCGTGCTTTTAAAACCAAAATTTTTTTTTCACTGTTATAGATTGAATAGCAGTTACTTGTCTTCAAGCGGGTGTGTCAGGCCTACAGTGTGTGCTCTGCAGAACTGTTCAAGTGCACATTGCCAATCATATCTGGTGTCTCTATAGCGTGCTTTTACAAAGAAAAGAGGTTTCTAGTGTAAGCTAATAGCAGCCAGTCAGTGTCCTTCAAGCGGCTCTGTCAGTCCTTCCTTCAGCGTGTGCTCTCCAGAACTGTTCCAGTGCACATTGCCAATCATATCTGGTGTCTCTATAGTGTGCTTTTACAAAGAAAAGAGGTTTCTAGTGTAAGCTAATAGCAGCCAGTCAGTGTCCTTCAAGCGGCTCTGTCAGTCCTTCCTTCAGCGTGTGCTCTCCAGTACTGTTCCAGTGCACATTGCCAATCATATCTGGTGTCTCTATAGCGTGCTTTTAAAACCAAAATTTGTTTTTCACTGTTATAGATTGAATAGCAGTTACTTGTCTTCAAGCGGGTGTGTCAGGCCTACAGTGTGTGCTCTGCAGAACTGTTCAAGTGCACATTGCCAATCATATCTGGTTTCTCTATAGCGTGCATTTACAAAGAAAAAAGGTTTCTAGTGTAAGCTAATAGCAGCCAGTCAGTGTCCTTCAAGCGGCTCTGTCAGTCCTTCCTTCAGCGTGTGCTCTGCAGAACTGTTCCAGTGCACATTGCCAATCATATCTGGTGTCTCTATAGCATGCTTTTACAAAGAAAAGAGGTTTCTAGTGTAAGCTAATAGCAGCCAGGCAGTGTCCTTCAAGCGGCTCTGTCAGTCCTTCCTTCAGCGTGTGCTCTCCAGAACTGTTCCAGTGCACATTGCCAATCATATCTGGTGTCTCTATAGCGTGCTTTTAAAACCAAAATTTGTTTTTCACTGTTATAGATTGAATAGCAGTTACTTGTCTTCAAGCGGGTGTGTCAGGCCTACAGTGTGTGCTCTGCAGAACTGTTCAAGTGCACATTGCCAATCATATCTGGTGTCTCTATAGCGTGCTTTTACAAAGAAAAAAGGTTTCTAGTGTAAGCTAATAGCAGCCAGTCAGTGTCCTTCAAGCGGCACTGTCAGTCCTTCCTTCATCGTGTGCTCTGCAGAACTGTTCAAGTGCACATTGCCAATCATATCTGGTGTCTCTATAGCGTGCTTTTAAAACCAAAATTTGTTTTTCACTGTTATAGATTGAATAGCAGTTACTTGTTTTCAAGCGGGTGTGTCAGGCCTACAGTGTGTGCTCTGCAGAACTGTTACAGTTCACATTGCCAATCATATCTGGTCTCACAGTAGCTTGCACGCATAGTACCACTAACCCCCAAAAAATGACAGGCAGAGGCAGGCCACCCCGCAGGGGCCGTCGTGGTCGTGGTGCTGTGATTCCCTTTTGCCCTAGAATAATGCCCAGTTTTCAGAAGCCACGTACCCTGAACTTGAAAAGTTCTGAGGACATAGTTGACTGGCTAACACAGGACACCCAATCTTGTACAGCCTCCGCTCGGAACCTTGACGCACCATCCTCCTCCAGCTTAGCTTCAGGCACCTCTCAAGATACCACTCACCCGCCTGCCGCCACCACCAAAACTAGCACCACAGCCGCTTTACTTGGTATGTCAGAGGAGTTATTCACACACCCGTTTGAAGAAATGAGTGATGCGCAACCATTATTGCTAGAGGATGTAGATAACAGGGATATGTCTCAGGCAGGCAGCATTAAACACATGGAGGTATGGTGTGATGATGATGATGTTGTACCCGCTGCTGCTTCCTTTTCTGAGTTGTCAGATACAAGCGAAGCGGTTGATGATGACGATGCGTCCATGGATGTCACGTGGGTGCCCGCTCGGCAAGAAGAAGAACAGGGCGAAAGTTCAGATGGGGAGACAGAGAGGAGGAGGAGACGAGTTGGAAGCAGGGGGGGGACGTCGCAAGGAGCTAGTGGCACAGTCAGGCAGCATGCATTGGCACCCGGGGTCAGCCCGACAGCACGCCAATCAACGCATGCTGTGTCCACCACCAGAATGCCGTCATTGCAGAGCTCAGCAGTGTGGCATTTTTTTGTGTGTCTGCCTCGGACAACAGCGATGCCATTTGCAACCTGTGCCAAAGGAAACTGAGTCGTGGGAGGTCCAACACCCACCTAGGTACAACTGCTTTGCGTAGGCACATGATCTCACATCACAAACGCCTATGGGATCAACACATGAGTACAAGCAGCACGCCTACTCTAAGCCGCCATCCTCCTCCTGGTCTAGCATCTTCAGCCACGTCAACCACTGCTGTCCTTCTTGCCCCCTCTCAACCATCCGCCACTCCGTCTCCCGCCTTGAGCAGTTCCCGCTCATCTGCCCACAGTCATGTGTCTGTCAAGGACATGTTTGAGCGTAAGAAGCCAATGTCACCAAGTCACCCCCTTGCCCAGCGTCTGACAGCTGGCTTGTCCGAACTATTAGCCCGCCAGCTTTTACCATACAATCTGGTTGAGTCTGAGGCGTTCAAAAAATTTGTAGCTATTGGGACACCGCAGTGGAAGGTACCCGGCCGGAATTTCTTTTCACAAAAGGCAATCCCCAACTTGTACTCGATTGTGCAAAAGGAAGTCATGGCATGTCTGGCACACAGTGTTGGGGCAAGGGTCCATCTGACCACTGATACCTGGTCTGCAAAGCATGGTCAGGGCAGGTATATCACCTACACTGCGCATTGGGTAAACCTGCTGACGGCTGACAAGCAAGGAATGCGTGGCATTGCAGAGGAGTTGGTGACACCGCCACGAATTGCAGGCAGTCCTGCTGCCACCTCCTCTACTCCTCCTACTCCATCCTCTTCCATAACCTCCTCGGATGAGTCCTCTTGTGCTGCTGCGTCTTGCTCCACATCAACGGCACCCCCCCCAGCTCCCCAGGTACTATTCCACATCCCGGATACGGCAGTGTCACGCCGTCTTGGGTTTGACTTGCTTGAAAGCAGAGAGTCACACCGGACAAGCACTCCTGTCCGCCCTGAACGCACAGGTGGAAAAGTGGCTGACTCCGCAGCAACTGGATATCGGCAAAGTTGTGTGTGACAACGGAAAGAATTTGATAGCGGCATTGAAGTTGGGCAAGTTGACACATGTGCAGTGCATGGCACATGTGTGTAATCTGATCGTACAACGCTTTGTGCATAAGTACACAGGCTTACAGGACGTCCTGAAGCAGGCCAGGAAGGTGTGTGGCCATTTCAGGCGTTCCTACACGGCCATGGCTCACTTTGCCGATATCCAGCGGCGAAACAATATGCCAGTAAGGCGCTTGATTTGCGACAGCCCTACACGTTGGAATTCCACACTCCTAATGTTCGACCGCCTGCTCCAACAAGAAAAAGCTGTTAATGAATATTTGTATGACCGGGGTGCTAGGACAGCCTCTGGGGAGCTGGGAATTTTTTTGCCACGTTACTGGACGCTCATGCGCAATGCCTGTAGGCTCATGCGTCCTTTTGAGGAGGTGACAAACCTAGTCAGTCACAACGAAGGCACCATCAGCGACATCATACCATTTGTTTTCTTCCTGGAGCGTGCCCTGCGAAGAGTGCTGGAGCAGGCTGTAGATGAGCGTGAAGAGGAAGAGGAAGAGTTGTGGTCACCATCACCACCAGAAACAGCCTTATCAGCATCGCTTGCTGGACCTGCGGCAACACTGGAAGAGGATTGTGAGGAAGAGGAGTCAGAGGAGGATTGTAGCTTTGAGGAGGAGGAGGAGGAGCAAGACCAAACACAACAGGCATCCCAGGGTGCTCGTTGTCACCTATCTGGTACCCGTGGTGTTGTACGTGGCTGGGGGGAAGAACATACCTTCAATGACATCAGTGAGGAGGAGGAACGGGAAATGAGTAGCTCGGCATCCAACCTTGTGTAAATGGGGTCTTTCATGCTGTCCTGCCTGTTGAGGGACCCTCGTATAAAAAGGCTGAAGGAGAACGACCTGTACTGGGTGTCCACGCTACTAGACCCCCGGTATAAGCAGAAAGTGGCGGAAATGTTACCGAATTACAACAAGTCGGAAAGGATGCAGCATTTGCAAAATAAATTAAAAAGTATGCTTTACACAGTGTATAAGGGTGATGTCACAGCACAACGGGAATCTAACAAGGGGAGAGGTGGAAGTCATCCTCCTCCTCCTCCCACGACCACGCCGGCAAGGACAGGACGCTTTAAAGACGTGTTGTTGATGGAGGACATGCAGACCTTTTTAAGTCCTATGCATCGCCACAGCCCTTCGGGATCCACCCTCAGAGAGCGACTCGACCGACAGGTAGCAGACTACCTCGCCTTAACTGCAGATACCGACACTCTCAAGAGCGATGAACCCCTTGACTACTGGGTGTGCAGGCTTGACCTGTGGCCTGAGCTATCCCAATTTGCGATAGAACTTCTGGCCTGCCCCGCTTCAAGTGTCCTGTCAGAAAGGACCTTCAGTGCAGCAGGAGGTATTGTCACTGAGAAGAGAAGTCGCCTAGGTCAAAAAAGTCTAGATTACCTCACCTTTATTAAGATGAATGAGGGATGGATCCCGAAGGGACTGACACTGGGCGATACATTTGATTAAAAAAGGCCTGATGAGATGAGCTGCCTTGGGCTAAAAATGGTCCACACGCTGCTGTATTTTAGCTCTGAATGACGTTTGACTTGCGTGACTTATCCGCCACCAACTAGGGTTCAAGCCGCCATGTTTTAGGGCACTTTCTGCCTGTGAAACAAACATCAATTTTTCTGGCCGCTGCTACAGCAGCGGCTGCAACAATACCAAATTTTCAGGCATGTGTACATGCCTAATTTTTAGGCCCACTGGTGCAGCACTGTGGCTTCAAAAACCAAACCAAAAAAAAATACTCCAAGATGGCACCAATATACCAGTGGTCTAAGCATCTGCCCACCTTGGCCTAAAAAGGGGAGGTGATTCCACAATTAAAAATCGCTGCCATTTACACGTCCACTGATAGGAGACGCGGAAGGTATTAAACCGATCAGAACAATACTAAACTCACCAATCCTATCTGGTGGCACATTAGCTTGCCCGCGCAGTGCCCCAAATTTCAAGTAAGAGGACCGACCAAGCATCTTCTTCCATCTCCCTGTTACATAAATCAATGCCATATCCATAGAAATTGTACATAATATCCAGGAGAGTTTTACAGGGCCAAATCTTGTCGCCTGTTGAAGAGGTGACCTTGCTCGGGTCCCAGGTGTGCGGTTCCTAAAATGGCTGCCATATACATGTCCACTGATAGGAGACGCGGAAGGTATTAAACTGATATGAACATTTACTAAACTCACCACTCCAAGTGCTGTTATTTATTTAATTTTTTTGTGGTGAGACTTTACAGGACAGAGTGCTTCTCCACGGGACATGTTAACTCACGGGCAGCTGGCTCATCAAGGAACCAGAGCAGCTTGAACGAGGTGACCTTGCTCGGGTCCCAGGTGTGCGGTCCCTAAAATGGCTGCCATATACATGTCCACTGATAGGAGACGCGGAAGGTATTAAACTGATATGAACAATACTCCACTCCTATCAGTAGGTCCGTCCCATTGTGATTTATGCCCCCCACCCACCGCGCAGGGATGGGGGCCGGGGGGGAGGAAAGTAGGCCCCCCCATTGTGATTTATGGCCCCCACCCACCGCGCAGTCCCTATTCTGCTCTGTGTCAGTGTGTATCATGGTCTCTGTGGACAGGGAACAGTCTCTATTCTGCTCTGTGTCAGTGTGTATCATGGTCTCTGTGGACGGGGAACAGTCTCTATTCTGCTCTGTGTCAGTGTGTATCATGGTCTCTGTGGACAGGGAACAGTCTCTATTCTGCTCTGTGTCAGTGTGTATCAGGGGCTTTGAGGACAGGTGTCAATCCATACCTGCCAAGTGACCCTATGTAGGGGGAACAGTCTCTATTCTGCTCTGTGTCAGTGTGTATCATGGTCTCTGTGGACGGGGAACAGTCTCTATTCTGCTCTGTGTCAGTGTGTATCATGGTCTCTGTGGACAGGGAACAGTTTCTATTCTGCTCTGTGTCAGTGTGTATCAGGGGCTTTGAGGACAGGTGTCAATCCATATCTGCCAAGTGACCCTATGTAGGGGGAACAGTCCCTATTCTGCTCTGTGTCAGTGTGTATCAGGGGTTTTGAGGACAGGTGTCAATCCATATCTGCCAAGTGACCCTATGTAGGGGGAACAGTCTCTATTCTGCTCTGTGTCAGTGTGTATCAGGGGTTTTGAGGACAGGTGTCAATCCATATCTGCCAAGTGACCCTATGTAGGGGGAACAGTCTCTATTCTGCTCTGTGTCAGTTTGTATCAGGGGTTTTGAGGACAGGTGTCAATCCATATCTGCCAAGTGACCCTATGTAGGGGGAACAGTCCCTATTCTGCTCTGTGTCAGTGTGTATCAGGGGCTTTGAGGACAGGTGTCAATCCATACCTGCCAAGTGACCCTATGTAGGGGGAGCAGTCTCTATTCTGCTCTGTGTCAGTGTGTATCATGGTCTCTGTGGACGGAGAATAGTCTCTGTTCTGCTCTGTGTCAGTGTGTATCATGGTCTCTGTGGACAGGGAACAGTCTCTATTCTGCTCTGTGTCAGTGTGTATCAGGGGTTTTGAGGACAGGTGTCAATCCATATCTGCCAAGTGACCCTATGTAGGAGGAACAGTCCCTATTCTGCTCTGTGTCAGTGTGTATCAGGGGCTTTGAGGACAGGTGTCAATCCATACCTGCCAAGTGACCCTATGTAGGGGGAACAGTCTCTATTCTGCTCTGTGTCAGTGTGTATCATGGTCTCTGTGGACAGGGAACAGTCTCTATTCTGCTCTGTGTCAGTGTGTATCAGGGGCTTTGAGGACAGGTGTCAATCCATACCTGCCAAGTGACCCTATGTAGGGGGAACAGTCTCTATTCTGCTCTGTGTCAGTGTGTATCATGGTCTCTGTGGACAGGGAACAGTCTCTATTCTGCTCTGTGTCAGTGTATATCAGGGGCTTTGAGGACAGGTGTCAATCCATACCTGCCAAGTGACCCTATGTAGGGGGAACAGTCTCTATTCTGCTCTGTGTCAGTGTGTATCATGGTCTCTGTGGACGGGGAACAGTCTCTATTCTGCTCTGTGTCAGTGTGTATCATGGTCTCTGTGGACAGGGAACAGTCTCTATTCTGCTCTGTGTCAGTGTGTATCAGGGGCTTTGAGGACAGGTGTCAATCCATATCTGCCAAGTGACCCTATGTAGGGGGAACAGTCCCTATTCTGCTCTGTGTCAGTGTGTATCAGGGGTTTTGAGGACAGGTGTCAATCCATATCTGCCAAGTGACCCTATGTAGGGGGAACAGTCCCTATTCTGCTCTGTGTCAGTGTGTATCAGGGGCTTTGAGGACAGGTGTCAATCCATACCTGCCAAGTGACCCTATGTAGGGGGAACAGTCTCTATTCTGCTCTGTGTCAGTGTGTATCATGGTCTCTGTGGACGGGGAACAGTCTCTGTTCTGCTCTGTGTCAGTGTGTATCATGGTCTCTGTGGACGGGGAACAGTCTCTATTCTGCTCTGTGTCAGTGTGTATCATGGTCTCTGTGGACAGGGAACAGTCTCTATTCTGCTCTGTGTCAGTGTGTATCAGGGGTTTTGAGGACAGGTGTCAATCCATACCTGCCAAGTGACCCTATGTAGGGGGAACAGTCTCTATTCTGCTCTGTGTCAGTGTGTATCATGGTCTCTGTGGACGGGGAACAGTCTCTATTCTGCTCTGTGTCAGTGTGTATCATGGTCTCTGTGGACAGGGAACAGTCTCTATTCTGCTCTGTGTCAGTGTGTATCAGGGGCTTTGAGGACAGGTGTCAATCCATATCTGCCAAGTGACCCTATGTAGGGGGAACAGTCCCTATTCTGCTCTGTGTCAGTGTGTATCAGGGGTTTTGAGGACAGGTGTCAATCCATATCTGCCAAGTGACCCTATGTAGGGGGAACAGTCTCTATTCTGCTCTGTGTCAGTGTGTATCAGGGGTTTTGAGGACAGGTGTCAATCCATATCTGCCAAGTGACCCTATGTAGGGGGAACAGTCTCTATTCTGCTCTGTGTCAGTTTGTATCAGGGGTTTTGAGGACAGGTGTCAATCCATATCTGCCAAGTGACCCTATGTAGGGGGAACAGTCCCTATTCTGCTCTGTGTCAGTGTGTATCAGGGGCTTTGAGGACAGGTGTCAATCCATACCTGCCAAGTGACCCTATGTAGGGGGAGCAGTCTCTATTCTGCTCTGTGTCAGTGTGTATCATGGTCTCTGTGGACGGAGAATAGTCTCTGTTCTGCTCTGTGTCAGTGTGTATCATGGTCTCTGTGGACAGGGAACAGTCTCTATTCTGCTCTGTGTCAGTGTGTATCAGGGGTTTTGAGGACAGGTGTCAATCCATATCTGCCAAGTGACCCTATGTAGGAGGAACAGTCCCTATTCTGCTCTGTGTCAGTGTGTATCAGGGGCTTTGAGGACAGGTGTCAATCCATACCTGCCAAGTGACCCTATGTAGGGGGAACAGTCTCTATTCTGCTCTGTGTCAGTGTGTATCATGGTCTCTGTGGACAGGGAACAGTCTCTATTCTGCTCTGTGTCAGTGTGTATCAGGGGCTTTGAGGACAGGTGTCAATCCATACCTGCCAAGTGACCCTATGTAGGGGGAACAGTCTCTATTCTGCTCTGTGTCAGTGTGTATCATGGTCTCTGTGGACAGGGAACAGTCTCTATTCTGCTCTGTGTCAGTGTATATAAGGGGCTTTGAGGACAGGTGTCAATCCATACCTGCCAAGTGACCCTATGTAGGGGGAACAGTCTCTATTCTGCTCTGTGTCACTGTGTTTAATGGTCTCTGTGGACGGGGAACAGTCTCTATTCTGCTCTGTGTCAGTGTGTATCATGGTCTCTGTGGACAGGGAACAGTCTCTATTCTGCTCTGTGTCAGTGTGTATCAGGGGCTTTGAGGACAGGTGTCAATCCATATCTGCCAAGTGACCCTATGTAGGGGGAACAGTCCCTATTCTGCTCTGTGTCAGTGTGTATCAGGGGTTTTGAGGACAGGTGTCAATCCATATCTGCCAAGTGACCCTATGTAGGGGGAACAGTCCCTATTCTGCTCTGTGTCAGTGTGTATCAGGGGCTTTGAGGACAGGTGTCAATCCATACCTGCCAAGTGACCCTATGTAGGGGGAACAGTCTCTATTCTGCTCTGTGTCAGTGTGTATCATGGTCTCTGTGGACGGGGAACAGTCTCTGTTCTGCTCTGTGTCAGTGTGTATCATGGTCTCTGTGGACGGGGAACAGTCTCTATTCTGCTCTGTGTCAGTGTGTATCATGGTCTCTGTGGACAGGGAACAGTCTCTATTCTGCTCTGTGTCAGTGTGTATAATGGTCTCTGTGGACAGGGAACAGTCTCTATTCTGCTCTGTGTCAGTGTGTATCAGGGGCTTTGAGGACAGGTGTCAATCCATATCTGCCAAGTGACCCTATGTAGGGGGAACAGTCCCTATTCTGCTCTGTGTCAGTGTGTATCAGGGGTTTTAAGGACAGGTGTCAATCCATATCTGCCAAGTGACCCTATGTAGGGGGAACAGTCTCTATTCTGCTCTGTGTCAGTGTGTATCAGGGGTTTTGAGGACAGGTGTCAATCCATATCTGCCAAGTGACCCTATGTAGGGGGAACAGTCCCTATTCTGCTCTGTGTCAGTGTGTATCAGGGGCTTTGAGGACAGGTGTCAATCCATACCTGCCAAGTGACCCTATGTAGGGGGAACAGTCTCTATTCTGCTCTGTGTCAGTGTGTATCATGGTCTCTGTGGACGGGGAACAGTCTCTGTTCTGCTCTGTGTCAGTGTGTATCATGGTCTCTGTGGACAGGGAACAGTCTCTATTCTGCTCTGTGTCAGTGTGTATCAGGGGTTTTGAGGACAGGTGTCAATCCATATCTGCCAAGTGACCCTATGTAGGAGGAACAGTCCCTATTCTGGTCTGTGTCAGTGTGTATCAGGGGCTTTGAGGACAGGTGTCAATCCATGCCTGCCAAGTGACCCTATGTAGGGGGAACAGTCTCTATTCTGCTCTGTGTCAGTGTGTATCATGGTCTCTGTGGACAGGGAACAGTCTCTATTCTGCTCCGTGTCAGTGTGTATCAGGGGTTTTGAGGACAGGTGTCAATCCATACCTGCCAAGTGACCCTATGTAGGGGGAACAGTCTCTATTCTGCTCTGTGTCAGTGTGTATCAGGGGTTTTGAGGACAGGTGTCAATCCATATCTGCCAAGTGACCCTATGTAGGAGGAACAGTCCCTATTCTGGTCTGTGTCAGTGTGTATCAGGGGCTTTGAGGACAGGTGTCAATCCATGCCTGCCAAGTGACCCTATGTAGGGGGAACAGTCTCTATTCTGCTCTGTGTCAGTGTGTATCATGGTCTCTGTGGACGGGGAACAGTCTCTATTCTGCTCCGTGTCAGTGTGTATCAGGGGTTTTGAGGACAGGTGTCAATCCATACCTGCCAAGTGACCCTATGTAGGGGGAACAGTCTCTATTCTGCTCTGTGTCAGTGTGTATCATGGTCTCTGTGGACAGGGAACAGTCTCTATTCTGCTCTGTGTCACTGTGTATCATGGTCTCTGTGGACGGGGAACAGTCTCTATTCTGCTCTGTGTCAGTGTGTATCATGGTCTCTGTGGACAGGGAACAGTCTCTATTCTGCTCTGTGTCAGTGTGTATCAGGGGCTTTGAGGACAGGTGTCAATCCATACCTGCCAAGTGACCCTATGTAGGGGGAACAGTCTCTATTCTGCTCTGTGTCAGTGTGTATCATGGTCTCTGTGGACGGGGAACAGTCTCTATTCTGCTCTGTGTCAGTGTGTATCAGGGGTTTTGAGGACAGGTGTCAATCCATACCTGCCAAGTGACCCTATGTAGGGGGAACAGTCTCTATTCTGCTCTGTGTCAGTGTGTATCAGGGGTTTTGAGGACAGGTGTCAATCCATATCTGCCAAGTGACCCTATGTAGGAGGAACAGTCCCTATTCTGGTCTGTGTCAGTGTGTATCAGGGGCTTTGAGGACAGGTGTCAATCCATGCCTGCCAAGTGACCCTATGTAGGGGGAACAGTCTCTATTCTGCTCTGTGTCAGTGTGTATCATGGTCTCTGTGGACAGGGAACAGTCTCTATTCTGCTCTGTGTCACTGTGTATCATGGTCTCTGTGGACGGGGAACAGTCTCTATTCTGCTCTGTGTCAGTGTGTATCATGGTCTCTGTGGACAGGGAACAGTCTCTATTCTGCTCCGTGTCAGTGTGTATCAGGGGTTTTGAGGACAGGTGTCAATCCATACCTGCCAAGTGACCCTATGTAGGGGGAACAGTCTCTATTCTGCTCTGTGTCAGTGTGTATCAGGGGTTTTGAGGACAGGTGTCAATCCATATCTGCCAAGTGACCCTATGTAGGGGGAACAGTCTCTATTCCGCTCTGTGTCAGTGTGTATCAGGGATTTGACTATCTTTATTCAGATTCAAAAATTACAATTCCAGGAAAAATTGAACAAACATTTACAAGAACATGTTATGCACATCATAGAAACAACGTGAACCTCTTTAAAGCCACAAACTTAAGACAAAAAGTACGTACACACAATGTGTAAGGGTTTGAAAGAATATTCTGAATCCTTACATGTTTACTTTATCGTTTGTTTGATTTTTGTGAACCATATATAAACTACAAGCAGCGTGAAAACTCAAGTGGCCATGCTGATCAAATTAAATAGTATGCTTTACACAGCGTATAAGGGTGATGTCACAGCACAACGGGAATCTAACAGGGGAAGAGGTGAAAGTCATCCTCCCCCTCCCACGACCCCGCCATATCTGCCAAGTGACCCTATGTAGGGGTAACAGTCTCTATTCTGCTCTGTGTCAGTGTGTATCATGGTCTCTGAGGACGGGGAACAGTCTCTATTCTGCTCTGTGTCAGTGTGTATCAGGGGCTTTGAGGACAGGTGTCAATGTTAGGTGATTTCTGCCTTTTATGGATTAAAAGCAGACTCTGCATCAACTGTGTAATTTTCCATGGGAGTTTTGCCATGGATCCCCCTCCGGCATGCCACAGTCCAGTTGTTAGTCCCCTTGAAACAACGTTTCCATCACTTTTGTGGCCAGAAAGAGTCCCTGTTGGTTTTAAAATTCGCCTGCCCATTGAAGTCAAAAATTTCGGGTTCGCGACAACACTAATGCCTAATATATCCAACCCCTTGTCAGGTGCCATTGTAACAATATAATCAATGTCAGTGGTTTAAATGTTGTAGCTGATCAGTGTATAGGGGGTAAGTCTTTAAGAATCCAAGAAAGTGACAATTCCCTTTGAAAGTACTTAACCCCTTAAGGACACAGCTTCAAAAGCTTGACTTGCACTTAAGGACACAAACAACATTTGCTGTTTGCGTTCAACTGCAATTTGCATTTTACTAATTTATGGCACCAACACATATTCTATACTGTTTTTTAAAGGACAAAAAAGGGCTTTAATTTGATGTCAAATATACATATATAAATGCTTATTTATTATAAAAAAAATGCAAAAAAAAATGAAAAATATTGCCACACAAAAGTATATATTTATATAAAGTAGAAATCACAGGCTATTTACCTAAGGTTGTTTTGACACTTTTTACGTAGCCATTTCAATGCCAATCTCTGCTAAATATTGGAGTAGAATTGCGTTTCTTTTGTTTTTTGACACATAAACTTATAGCAAAGATCTTCTCATGTGTATTTCGTAAAGTTGCTGTGTGCTACTTCTGTACAAAACTTTATCTTGTGTTCAGCTTCATCTGCTGAGTACAACGATACCCCCATTGTATGTCTTTGGCACTATTTTGTGAAGTTACAGTGCCATATAGGAGACCTGTCCATTCAGTATTTACAGTAGAATTTTGAGAGACAGATTTAATGGGTCTATGTTTCAATTTGGGGTATTATAGCAGATTGACTGTTCAAAAAAACCCACAAAGGCCTACCATTTGTAAAAGCAGATACCCCAGGGTATCTCATATCGTGCATTCTATGCCTTAACATGCCCCCATTTTTTCACCAATATATGTCAAAGTATGAGGTAAAAATTAATTTTTGGCATTTTTTACATATGGATTACATTTTTGCTGGGCATTTTGTATATTTGATATGTGCCACGAAGATCAAAGCCCCAAAATTATGCTCAACTAAGTCTTTTGAGTAAAATTATACCCCCAATGAATGTCTTTGGCACTATTTTGTGAAGCTACAGTGTCATATAGTAGACCTGTCCATTTCAGTATTTACAGTAGAATTTTGAGAGACGGATTTGATGGGCCTATGTTTCCATTTGGGGTATTATAGCAGTTTGACTGTTCAAACACCCCCCACAAAGGCCTAACATTTGTAAACGTAGACACTCCAGGGTATCTCATATGGTGCATATTGTGCCTTGACATGCCCCCATTTTTTCACCAATATATGTAAAAATATGTGGTAAAAAAAATAATTTGGGGCATTTTTTACATACGAATTACATTTCTGCTGGGCATTTTGTATATTTGATATGTGCCACTAAGATCAAAGCCCCAAATTATGCTCAGCTAAGTCTTCTGAGTAAAATGATGCCCCCAATGAATGTATTTGGCACTATTTTGTGAAGCTACAGTGCCATATAGGAGACATGTCCATTTCAGTATTTACAGTAGAATTTTGAGAGACGGATTTGATGGGCCTATGTTTCAATTTGGGGTATAGTAGTTTGACTTTTCAAAAAACCCACAAGGCCTACAATTTGTAAAAGTAGACACCCCAGGGTATTTCAAAAGGCATATTTTAAACCTTAGTGTAGGATCATTTTTTTGCTAGTTTGTACCAAGTCTAGTTGCAATTAACATTTTGTCTGCCTTTTTAACACACACTTGGAGATGTTATTGTATATTTTGCAATCCTTATATGTGCTACGGTAGTATAACACCTAATATGTTGCTTAGCTATGTCGTCTTAGTACAACAATACCCCCATGTTAACCTTTTTTCAGGGATATGTGGATGTTGAAGGGGCACATTGGAGACCAAGCCATATCAGTTTTTACCAAACTTTGAATTTTGACGCTGGGCCCATATGCAATTTTCGAGCATCTTAGCAGGTTTTTAATTCAAACTACCCTACAATGGCCTACCATTTCTTAAAGTATGTCAAGATGTTGAAGGGGCACATTTGAGACACACCAATTTAATATTTTTCAAAAGTGGATGCTGGGCCTAAGTCTCATTTTAGCAGATTGCAATGATTGCAAATTACCTCTCAAAGGCCACATCTATTTTTAACTACAAGCAGCTCATCAATTAAAATTAGGAACAAGTGCATACTATTTGCTGTCAAATGGGGAATATTTGGAGTAAACTTATCAGGGGGTAGTACCCAGTCATTTGTGTCAACGGGCAACGCTAGCATGGATTCCGTAACCAAAATACACAGACAAACCACAAAGAGAGAGAATCCAGAGAGAGAAACTTTTAATACCGGTCCTTAGAATGGCCAGGCTATACAAGCAGAGAACAGTCAAATTACAAGCCGAGTTTGAAGGAGTAAAGAGAAACGGAACAACGATAGGACAAGCCGAGGTCAAGGATCAGAGAAGACAGGATAAACAAGAGACAAAGCCAAGATTCGGTAACCAAACAATCAGACAGATGACTAGAATCACACCGCAAAACCGGTCTACTTATTCGGCCTTGGTGTGGAAAATTTTAAAACAGTGGTCAATATATAGGCCAGGCTGAGAGGGGCAATAAGGGCAGCAATAACTGGTCTCAGCTCTTACTTCCCTCTTGTAACACACCTTGCACCTTTTTTTTGCAGGGAGGGGGTCTTTTTGGGGGTTGATGGAATCCTGAAGCAGAAGTGCCCAGCCTCCATTCTTCTGCTAGGCTCCACTGATGGTCCCCCTCTGTGGAATTCAAGCAGCCCAGAAATGAGCTGAAACTAAAATGAAAGAAACGTGCATTTCAGCTCAGCATTTGCCTTTTTGAAACTTACAAAGGCATTGTGGATTGCCATTTTTTGTACCATCTTTCGTATGATCAACTATGGCTACATCAGTTGATCGGACAGGTCAACTCCCCCCATATGCCGATTGTAATGTTTTATGCAGACTGGCACCAGTTTAATTTCCCCTCTGTCACGAACTGCGACCCTGCGAGTGCATTCATCATGGATGGAGGTTAGGATGAACACCTCCTTTTTTATTGCGGTACTTTAGTCTTCCCTTAAACTTTATGAGGGATTCGTCAATAGAAATATGTTTTTGGGTGGTATAATTAGTGGCAATTTTTTTGTTAAAGTGGGAAATTAGAGGGCGTATTTTATATAGAAGATCATACTGAGGATTACCTTTTGGGGGACACTTCGTATTATCACTAAAGTGCATACATCGCAGTATGTCTTCATATCTGGGCTTACTCATTGTCTGGGAAAAAATGGGTGTATTGCAAATGGTGTTTTTAGACCAATACATTCTAATAGTGGGCTTTTTAATTATCCCTATTAGCATTGTCAGTGCCCAGAATTGTTTCAATTCTGGCCCACAAGTGGGGTACCATCTCTCTTTCCTGGCAATGAGAGACCCTTGATTGTGTGCCAGATACTGCTCAGCCTACAGATTAGTCTGGGTGACTATCTCCCCAAAATTCTCATCCAACCAAGAACAGCTGCATACAATCCAGCGCATTATAGCCAGACAGGTATGCCAGGATTGGCAGTAAACTTTGAAATGTCTGGTGAAAAATTATTAGGGGGTACCCAGTCATCTGCGCCATGTTCAGCATCAGGGGAATCAGGGATTTCTCTTGATGGTCCTGCAATATCTGGCACATAATCCCTGTCCCCTGCATCCCCTGCGTCCCCTGCGTCACTCCCTGCGTCACTCTCTGAGGCAGTGTCTGTCGCCTCTGGGTCGGCCACTAACAGGGCATAAGTCTCCTCTGCGCTACACTTCCTAAACATAATAAACTTTAACTAAACTTTAATTTTAAAAATGTTTTCTTTTTTTTTTACTTTTCACCCCTAACTAGCTTATCACTAAATTCACCAATTCCCACTAAAGTCCACCCACCCCAACTAACTAAAAACCACATTTATAAAATTACTAAAAAATCTCATTTAACACCTGAGGGTAAAAAAACCCACTAGATCACAGTAAAGTACTGTGATCTGTATTTTGATCACTGCTGGTAGTGATCAATCAGCAGAGAAAGGGTACATTTAGTTAACAGAACAAAGGATTAGTGAATTTGGAACCTCTTCAGACAACTCATTCTCTTCAGGGACACAATGTAACAACGACTCGTCTCTCTCCACTTCAAAAACCTACAAGAGGTGGAGGGAGGCGGATCTGATATCACAGCAGCATTGTTACCGCTGTGACTGGCTGGGACATCGTGATTTGCTGTTGCTGGTCTCCAACTGACTCGGAGGCACCCAGCAACAGCGTTAACCCTGTGATCGACTGCACCACGGCTATCTCGGGTTAATTTTAGCACATGACGGACCCAGTCCGTCATGCGGTGTTAAGTGCTTCCCCAGCATGACGGACTGGGTCCGTCATGCGTCCTTAAGGGGTTAAAATATAAAAGCGATCTAACACTCCTACATTTAAAAATGCACTACAGATCTGTGGTTAAAATGTAGCTTAAACATTTTGCAGTTTCTCCTATGCATAAATATATATGTATGTTTATTTTTCTTTGGGCTCAGTTGCTTATATCCCCCCCCCCCCCCATCTTGATGATGCTCTTCTCTAAGCTCACTTATGTTTGACACCGTATTCTAAGATGGGGTATTTAACTCCTATGTGTTGCATGCCCTTATAGGTTACTGGTTTGCCAGTATATATATTATACTTATATTCTTTCCTCCTTAATTATGAGTACCATTTACAAATTGTCAATGTGCTAACCGACCTGAAGCCTTTACCAAGTGTTTTATGTTTTACAGCAGTCAATAATAAGTCAGGATAGACCTGGTATATCATCATTTGATCCCTTTTGAGTGTCAGTATCTGCAAATGTCAGTATCGGCAAACATACACTGTATTTGCTTTTAGTCAGCATAAAGGAATTTTATAACATGACAGGAGGCTTCGTATTTGCCTAAGTCTCTCTTTACTAGAACTCCACAGCAGCACAGAAAAACAACCAATCAGAAAAAAAGTTGGGTCCTATAAAACTCCCCTCCCCATGCATATTTTCCTCTTTCTTTGCTTCTCCGCATCAGTACAGGTCAGAGAACCACTGCCTCCTGCTTCTAGTTGGTGGCTTTGGGATTTTATTGCTTATATATTCAGTTTTTTATTAGTCCTTGTAGGATTCTATTTTTATTATGCAGTATTATAATAGCCCTTGTAGGATTTTATGCTTCTTAATGCAGTATTATAATAGTCCTTGTAGGATTTTATGCTTATAAAGGCAGTATTGTAATAGCCCTCGTAGGATTCTATTCTTATCTATACAGTCTTGTAATAGCCCATGTCAGATTTTGTTCTTATAATGCAATATTCAGGGCCGGATTTTCCTATAGGCTAACTAGGCTTCAGCCTAGGGCCTCAAGATCAAGAGGGGCCTACATTTAAATTGTTAGCAAAATTAAAATTACACTATTCTAAAAACAGTGAACCGAAAATAAGGAGAAATTCTACGCATATGATATGACCAGTGGCATACTAAGGGGGGGCAGGGGGCCTGTTCGCCCCAGGAGCCACTTACTAGGCAGGTGCCCGGGGCAGCCTAGTAAGCGGGTGCCCCTCCTGCCGCGATCGCCGAGACCAGCGGTCTGCAGCTCCGCAATGTGCAGAGCTGCAGACCATGGATCTCGTGTGCACTGCCCAATCAGAGCGTTGCCGCGGGTTACCACGGCAACGCTCTGATTGGGTCTCGCGAGATCCATGGTCTGCAGCTCTGCGGAACTGAAGACCGGAAATGAGGGCCACTGGACCACCAGGCAGCCCCCACTGGACCACCAGGGATTTAAGGTAATTGTTTTAGTCACCCCCCCTCTCCTCATCACCCCCCTCCCTCTCACAATCACTTCCCCTCTCCTCATCACCTCCTCCCTCTCACAATCAACCCCCTCTCCTCATCAACCCCTCCCTCTCACAATCACCCCCCCCCTCTCCTCATCTCGACTTTTTTTTAATTTATTATCCGTGCCACATTTTTTATAAAGGTTAGTACCAATCACAACATGTTTATTTAACATATTGATATATATCATAGTAATTATGTATTTTATTGTCTCTCATGTAATTTACAAACTTAAAAATGGGAGGTGAAAGGGCCTCATAAGTGGAATAGCCTAGGGCCTCTTTTCATCTAAATCCAGCCCTGGCAATATTGTAATGTCCTTGTGGGATTTTATGCTTATAATGCAGTTTTGTATAGTCCATGGATTTGTGCGGGGCCTTGGGGTCCTTTATCACCTCTATCCCCTTGATCTTGTCCCCCTAGCCGTTATCACTCTGTGTATACCCCATTTTATTTTACTTTCTCCGCCTTGGTGGTTTTTGTGGCGGTGTAGGTGCTGCTTGGGGGCATCAGGAGGCTGACTACTTTTGCCTCCTCCGTTCCCCGAGCTCCAGGAATGCGGAGTTAAGCTCCGGTGGTCCTATGCATTTTTTACCGGTCGCGGGAGCACGAGATCCCGGCGGCTGGATCTCTTTTCTCCATGTGGCTGCTTCTCCGCAGTCCGAGTGGGTCCTGCGTGTTCTACCCGGTCGCAGGGGTACTTGCGGGCGAGCGCGAGTAACCGGCGGCCGGATCTCTTTTCTCCATGTGGCTGCTTTGCAGCGGCTGCAAATGTGTGTCCGACCAGGCAGGGGATGGTGCGCCTGCGTGCGGGCCCTCCCCCCCCGCGCCAGTACATTCACGGTTGAGGTCTTTTGGTAGGGCTTTCCCCTCCCTCCCCCCTGAGTCAGGGCTTAACTCAGACAACGGTCAAGTTTGCTGGTGGTCTGTGAGGGCCCCTCCACCCTGCTCAGTGTAGAGATATGGCTGCTAAGACGTCAAAGGATCAAACATTTTACACATACTTTAAGGTCAATATTGCTAAATATATAGTAATCTCATATATTATTTTCTGAGTTACCATATATTCTTATTATAGATACATATATTTTTTTACTGGGCTCGAGAGCAGCCTGTAGACAGTACTCCCTGTACTGCTCTGAGCTTAATGCAGCTTGAGAACTCAAGCCACAAACATTGAGGTCTACCAGTTTCCTGTATAACCTATAGGCACATTACTACTCTTTCTAGGGCTACTCCCTGTACTGCTCTGAGCTTAATGCAGCTTGAGATCTCAAGCCACAAACATTGAGGTCTACCAGTTTCCTGTATAACCTATAGGCACATTACTACTCTTTCTTTTTACGTATGGAAGTTATTTTACCCTTGGTTCCCATGTTTTCACATATAGGGGACTTTACACACGCAGATTGATTCCCTACGGCCGTCGGAACACAACACTGGCGTATGGCCTGCTATGTCTGTGCCCCATTGATTGGCCTGCTATGTCTGTGCCCTATTGATTGGCCTGCTAGGTCTGTGCCCATTTGATTGGCCTGCTATGTCCATGCCCTTCTGACTGGCCTGATCTACCTGTGCCCTTTGTTTGGCCTGAGCTATCTGGGCCCAAAACCCCCTTTTGGCCGCAGGCCTGGGAGGATATCACTGAGAAAAGCCCAGTGCCCACTATTGACAGGGACATAGGTGGGTGTCCAGGCAGGCACCACTGCCTTACTATCCAAGAGGACACCAGTATACGGGCACCTCAATATGATTGGAAGGGTGAAGGCCCTAAACCTCAGGCCCTGAGGGGTAAAGGTTTTTTATGAGGACCCCTGGTTTACACCAACCCGGTGGCGGCACATCTCCAAAGAGAATTTCACACAAGCAGGGACCAGTGCTCAGACACCAACAGGGAAGCACGGTTGCCTTACCTTCAGCAACTAACCATTTAGCTGCCTTCCCGGTATCCATCTTAGGTATTGGTAGTAAGTCCTACGTCAGGTTTAGGCTCCTGACCCTTTCAGTTTGAAGACCCTTTACTTGGCTTGCTGTTCTGATCTGCTATTTACCTTCTCTCTGAGGTTCGTATTTACCATTATCTACATTATTTGTAATTTCTTGGTTTTTGAACCTTCCAATTGTTCTATTGCTCAGGTCATCGAGAGGCCTGACTTGACCTCCTCCAACCTCCCGGGCTTTCATGGATTGTGGAGAACGTCTCCAGCTTTCCTCAGGCTACCGACGGTCATCCTGGACCCCACGCGCGTGCACGGGATCCGGGCGGTCAGTTGGTAGCTTCCCATCATTGTTTCCGAAGGTTGCATTTTCTTACCATCCCTTTCTGTTATTAAGGATGGACACGGCCCAAGGGGGTATACTATTCCATGTGCCCTGACTCCTACACGGACATCAAAGTCGGGCCACAACCTACCGCTGGAGTACGGCTCAGGATGTGTAATAGACTCGGATAGGGCTGCCGACATTCTCAAGCAGGACAACACATGATTCTGACGGTTGAAGCTAGACCCTTGTTTTTTTTTTTTTTTTTTTTTATATATCTGCTCTCTGGAGTCACCTGTCGTGAGCGAAGGGACTTTATGCCTTGCCTGCGTATTGGAGAATGTGTTCGCGGGACTCCAAGCTAAGAAGGGAGGTATCCCTCTATATCAGGGGTTCTCAACCCAGTCCTCAGGACCCCCTACCAGTCCAGGATTTGGGGATTACCTGGGTGTGCCTAAGGTGTTTAGAAAAAGGGAAAGAAAACACCTTAGACTCTAAGGTGTTTTTTTTTTCTTTTTCTAAACACCTTAGACACACCCAGGTAATCTCTAAACCCTGGACTGGTAGGGGGTCATTGAGGACAAGGTTGAGAACCCCTGCTCTATATGGAGACCTTGACTTCGGTTATCGAACCCACATTCCTGGGTCTCTTGACATAGGGCCTACTCTGGGAGATACTTGCCCGGACAGTCAGGGGTACAGGGACCTAGGGGTCTCACTATATTTTACCCTATCTTGTAGGTGGCGTGTAGACCAGGAACCCCTACACAAATTTTGACGGGTCGCGCTGGTACAGGATCGTACTACGGGTAATCAGATTATTTCACTCTATCGCTACAACATGTGAGGACTCTTCGTGGTTTTACAGGTCCCAATCACTATTGGATCCGTACATCTTATCACTCTTAGACGATGTCATCTCTGGATGGAAATCTAAACTCCGGTTTACGTTTCCCATCCCTTTGAATATTTCTGGGATTCACTATACCCAGAATAGTCGATCACCGTTCCACCACACAAGTTTGGGACCCTGGTTGGACGTCCTTTTGGAGTCTTTTCTCTACCGCAGCCGAGGATTACACAATCCATTTGGAATATTGGAATCACTTAGGATACGGCTAGTTTGAACACACTCTTGCCTACATAATAAATTTAGTCTCGGAAGAGACATCTCACCAGGTAGGCCAGGAGGTAACAAAACCTACTCGGTTCTATTACGGAATTGGTGGTAGACTTAGGCACATTACTTGAGATCTACCTGCAAGGCAACATCATCGGATGACCCTGGCACGATCGGAGGAGCCAACCTATACATCAAGAGTTGAGACATGGTGGCAGTTTCTTCTCGTGGCCCTAAGTCCGCAAATGACCTTCGACATTTTACAACTACAGGAAAAGGGCTAATAGGTCAGCTTGTCAGCTCACGGACCGACTGCTAGGAGACACGTACAATAGATCTATTAGTGGATGGTGTTTTTTTCCGTATTTGGGATGCTTCATCAGCTGGCATCTTCATCGATCCGTCTACTGTCATTTATCGCAGTTGGAAAGTCCATTTAGGATTGCTCTGATATCTCCCGGAATAGGTACCAGCGAAACAAACAGCGTTGAATTTGTTGACTGAACGTTGAAACAGCAAATATGAAGCCTCCTGTCATGTTATAAAATTGTAGATTATGCTAGCTTTAGTGTACCTATAATCTTAATTTTATTAATGACAGGAGGCAGGTTTTTCCCACCCATTCTTATCCCTCCCTTGTTTCATTTTAATAGTTTGGATTAATCAGATACGTATGCAACTCTGCTTGTTGTCTCTGCTACCTGTCACTTGTGTCTTATATCTGTTTTTCATAAGTAGGGTTGGGATATCTACCTATTAAGGTAATTTTGGTTGCTACATTGGGTACCTACATGTTTATTAAGAGTACATTTCATTGGATAATCAACCTGTTCGATTCTGTTTTTCTCTCGTTTCAGCTTACAGTCAATCAACACTACCTGGTGAGGCAGTTCTTCTTGGAGGGTGGACATTGTTGTATTCATCATATCTAGGACTTTGTTTCTTCCCCATTATGTTTTTCTGCCTTTATTCTGTTTTTGTCACAGCTTGAAAGAGGAAATGATGCATGGGGAGGGGAGTTTTATAGTACCTAACTTTTTTCTGATTGGTTGTTTTTCTGTGCTGCTGTGGAGTAAAGAGAGACTTAAGCAAATACTCACCTCCTGTCATTAATAAAATTAAGATTATAGCTACACTAAAGCTAGCATAATCTACAATTATCACTACATACTGTCATATGAATTTTATTATTTGTTTCCATGAATATGACGTACTTCTGTCGTTTGTAGATTGAGATGTTTGTAATTCACTGAAATATAAGTGACAAATGTGGGTAAACTGACATGTCCCTTATTTCCTGTATAATTTGCACTTTTAATTGTTGGACTAGAATTCATAAACACCTCTGGTAGACTAAATTGTTTCCACTATTATGTAAGGACTAATAAAAGAATGCTATTTTTTTTTGGATGACAGCTTAACAGACACATGCAATTTGTTTTGTATAAAAACTTTGAATTGTCAGAAACCAAAAATGACACTCGACTTCCCAAACACCTGCTTCCTTTTCCCGAACAGCCAGAAGAGCGCTGTTCTGTAGTTTTGTTCCCACGAACCAGGAGAACAATCGCTACTATGAGCCAGGGGGTGCAGTTCATGCATTTGTTCGTTTTTAAGACTTGTCGAAATAGACCGGCCGCACAGCCTAAACTCATGGAACTGTTTCTGGGCAGGAGCCTCGTATGCGGTCGGTTAAAATTGGACTTCCATAAAATTCCAAAACCCTTGACCTGATATGGGTGATTTTTGGATATGTTTGTCACCAAGATCACGGCTACCAGGGGATATGACATTTATGGGGATTTTGTGTGTTTTGGGGTACTTTTCAAGTTTTGTGGAAATGTTGTTGTTTCTGCCTGGAGATAATTAAGTTATTACAGTATCTGACTCAATTATCTCCAGGCAGAGAGGAGGGAATTATCTGTTTGCAATGGGAGTGTCACAGTTTGTCACTGTATTGTTATTGGCTGTACGCTTTGTGTCCCTGTCCCCCACAAGGGACACAAGGGAGTGCCCCTTGCATGAGGACTTGCATAAAAACCAGTGTTGCACCCATTAAAATCCTGTTACACCCTTTATCTAGTTTCGGCTGATGTTTTGGTACCTGTCTACTTTACTGGGAGAATCTACTTGGGAGACTGTCATTCGTATGGAGAATCGTTTGACTCAGCACCCGAACTGCGAGCTATAATTAGGCTCAGGCAGTTCGGGAGGAAATAGACGAACGGGTAGCTGTTATACCAGCGTTCGTTACAGTCAGCATTGCTCTTTCATACTATACTGCATTGCTATCAATGATGTCCACACAGTTATTATATATTATATTAATCCTTTATTACTTGATCAAAAAGTTCTTTTGCACTAAGCATTTATAATTGCATGAATGATATTGCAAACAATTGGTACCATTTACAATTAATGAAGACTGATAGTGTTAACATTGCTAAATTCTCAGTAAGTTCTATTCATATTTTGCATGTACAGTAACAGAGGTATCTACAATTGATAGGTATTTAAGGATATGTATTGATTACACCTCCTACTCTATGATTTACTATACTGCCTGCCTTACCAAAATATTTAATTCTGATTCTTTGCTCTCGAATTGCTGATACCCTTACATTTTTTTCCCATTACATTTCACACTGGAATATATATTCCTCTAAACAATTGCTAGCAATGTCTCCCAATGATATTCCATCACTGGAACTCCCCTGTTAGATAACGCACTGGATATGCTTCTGTGTCAAGTCCCAATACAGCACAGATTCCAAGCAGCTTTTCTCTGGCTTCTCTCTGGCCACTTCCTTCACAGGCAACACTTCCATATGGTTCCTGGTCTGGGCCACGCTCCCTGCTACCATCAAGTTGGTTGAATCTTATATATCCTGCATGGTGCAGTTCCGCCAATCTCTGTGGCTTTGCTGTGCTGTGCAACGCATCCTCATGATTTTCCCCAGTGCACATTACTCCAACTAGTACTGTCCGCTCCTGGACTCCTGTTGCAGGTAATGCAGGGTCTACGCCACAAAACAACGCCAAAGCCACAAGAACAAGGTCAGTGCCATACACATGGCGGATCCAGTCACGAAGATAGAATCCCCCCATTCGTGGGTTGATCTCCAGCAGACGTGGACCAGTTTCTGTCAGCTTCAGCTCTACATTGAAGACTCCTGGGTACAGTCCCAGTGATCGACAGCTGAATGCAGCAGCTTGAATAAGCTGGCAACGCTGTTCTGTGCCTAAGCGGGAAGGGAGAGCTGCTGCTGTTTCAGTAAAACCTGGCAGCAATGTTGGCCCATTGTCGGACACATAAGCAGCCAGAATTTGACCACTGGGACTCATAACCAAATCCACGTCATGTTCAGTACCCGTTATATATTCTGCCAGAAGAAGCAGAGGCCTGACATTGTTATTGCACAACTGGTTTTGTTCATTATCAGCATATGCATTCAATTGTATTGTTTTATTACAACCCTTTCCATCAATTTCTGACTTACTGGCTTCACCTTTACAGGTTTCTTCTAATCCTGTTTTACGATATACACCACTCTGAGAAATTCCTTCAATCTGCATAGCACAGTTTTCTCCATTTGGGTGTGTGTATAGTTCAGACCCTATCCCAATTTTTCTGATCACCCTTCTGCATTCTTCTGCATCTTGTATAAGTCGTACACCGACTGCCCCTGCTCCAGATTCTGGCTTCACAACAAGTGGGTAGGAAATAGTAGATTCAGCTTTCTCTATTCCTTCATCAGCAAGGCCTAAGGGGCAACAGGGCACTGCAAATGCTCCAGCATATGGGAAGGGTGGTGATGTTGAAGACATTGAAAGGAGAGATAGCTGTGTCTTGGTCTTTTGCTTGGCAAGTCTCACAGCACTAGCAGGTGGGCCAGGGAGCCCAAGGTAACTGCTCAACACAGCGGCAAGGATAGTGCACTCATCCCAAAATGCCATGCACCCAGAGAGGCAAAGGCCTCTGCCCTTGATTAACGTTAGCAAGTTCTGAGCATGCTTCTCTACATCACAGGATTGATCATCATAGTCATAATGGATAAATGAGGTCACAAGCGATGAGGCAAAATGTTTCGGGTCTGATTCAACCAAGTGGATCTAAGGAGGACATATATACATTAATGCAAGCATGGTAACAGTAATTTAGGCTATGAAAAATACTAATTCTATCAAATTCATCATCTTAGAAAAATTGTCATTGCTATTCATCCTAAAGACGGTAAAATTAAATTTACAGTTGTTTCAAAAAGCTAGAAAATTGTATTTTTCTTTCTTTTTCTTTATTTATTTAAATATATTGTTATTGTCTGTATAGCTCACTCTGCCTTTTAATGAATTCTACTGAATATGAAGACTCAACTTTGGGTAGGGAATTCCATAATTATTATTATTATTATTTTTTTTTAAAGTGGACCAACCAAATGTATTTGCATACAATGAAAACACATAATCATTAAAGTATGCTTTTTTGTTTTTACATACATAGACATGCATTTTAGTAAATAAATATGTAGTGTTATTGAGAATTTATATGGGAAATAATTCCTGAACTATTTAGCTGCAGTTATAACATATTTAGATTGGTTAAATCTATTTAATTTTGGCTCAGTTTGGTTTGATATGGTTTCTTTTTATGTAAATAAACTAAAATGGAAACCAATTGAAATAACTAAATTTCTTTCAATGCGTATATATTTACTATTTCTTTTTCACTTTTAAAGTTTTATAATCTCCAAGACAGCATTACACACAACATAAAATTACAGGCACCTTTATCCCATAGCTTTTTGCGGCCTCCCAGATGAATGCTTTGCTGATACCTCCAGATCCAACTACAAGTACTTCCTTTTTTTCCATTACATAGATAAGGGACCTTTGAAGCATTGTTTCCAACAATGGTGTTGATGCAGAAATAATGGCATTGGATCCACCAGCAACAAGACTCCCCTGCAGACACTCGTGAATCCCACAACTTTCCAAACAATAGTTGGATGTGAGACCAAGAATCACCGGGGTCACCATGTAGTTCACAACAGTTAGCAGGAAATCCACACCTAAAAACTCAGAAAAACAAGGAAATCATATCTTCATTTCTGCTTTGCTTCTCCCCATACAACTGACATATATAGAAGCAAGTTGTGGGTGCATAATAGGTTACTTTGGTAGGCACATACATTGTATGCATGTCAAAATAGTGTCCCAGCAAAAAATTATAACATGTGTTATGTGTGTGGTGCAACCATCATTTGTAAAATTATACTAGGGGCATACATAGACTGTTGGACTGGTTTTAATAGGTGGAAGTATTGCAAAAAATGTTATACTGACTAGGTGTAGCTGATATGGCTACTTGATATTAGTATATGATACTGTGTGCACGTACACAGAATAGTAATTTGCATGTTAAAGGGACACTGCCAAAATAACACATTCAATAAAAAGAACTGTTTAGTAGATATACCCCTAATGAAAACTTGCATGCATTTAATTATGTATTTCTTCAATGGAGTTATATATGAAAAGTTTGCAAAAACGGCAGATCTCTTGTCTGCTGCCTTTGCGAGCCTACTTCTTTTAGCCCCGCCCATACTTTATGTGTTCAATTACAGACTTCACAATGCAGCTCAATGAGAAGTCTTCACAAGGCAGGTGCTCTGGGCAATTGCTGCCTCTTGAGTTCAGTGCAAATAAGCTAACCAAACCAGGAAGTAACAGGAACTGTTGCCTGCTTGAAGAGCCAGGGGGTGTAACCATTTATAAAAGTGTCAATTTCTATTGAAATCTGCACTTTTTGCAGAATGAAAAAATACACACTCTTCACACATAAAGTTTTTCAGCAAGAGAAATTGTTTTAGGGAGTCTGAAATGTCCCTTTAACCCCTTAAGGACACATGACATGTGTGACATGTCATGATTCCCTTTTATTCCAGAAGTTTGGTCTTTAAGGGGTTAAACTGGAGTTGTTGAATTGTGTGGATGTCATTGAATTGTAATACTTTTCTATTGTATGAAAGTTTACAAAATCTATCTACTGAATCTTTATTTAAAAGTTCGTCTCTTTCCATAAAATATATCTTACCCAATAGGTCAGTTTGAGCTTTATATCCTCCACGTTCCTTTTGAGTCAGTTTTTTTTCCTCCTCCATAACTATTTTCATGACATTTTCTGCAGTCTTTTTAAGCTGGGCTAAAATGTTCTCCTTTTGATATTTGTCCCTCACTCCCCACAATTCCAATGTGGTTTCCAGGGACTGGGGCAAAGCAAAGCGGTGACAGAGAGGTTTCTCTGCCCGGCCAACAGAACATACCACCTGTGAGGTGGACAACACAGATGTTATGGGTGACACAATGCACTCAGCACAAAAACATAAATAAATATTAGGTAATCAAAAACATATTGTAACATCCTTTTTGGTAGTGAGAAAGCGGAGGACCAATAGTCCATGACACACATCTGAGAGAGCGAGAATTCATCATGAGAGATAGAACTATAGGGCTCATCTCTCCAGGGGACTTAGTACAAAGGGTTTGTAGATTGGGGTAACTGCCCCCGGAGGATGGGGCCAGCCCTGTTACCTTGCTTAGGATTGGTTGGTCTCCGCGAGATCGGCAGACAACGGCACAGAGACGGATCGTCAGCTCAGGGGGGCACACGGAGCAGCCTGGGGGGTTGGGCAGAGACAGTAATATAGGAAGAGAGAGGAAGGGAAAGAAAAGATGGAAGCAGAAGTCGAAGAGAGTGGAGAATGGAATAGACAAGATTATGGAGAAACAGGGAGAAATAAAGTAACTGCTTTCCCTCTGCTCTTTCAATATAGTGAAAATTGCATCTCACAATACTGAAAATATTTTGCAAAGGCATCTATTAAACAGTCTGATAAGTAAATCACCATGCTTTACAACTGAACACACATTGTTCAAATGATCAGCATAGGGTGAATCGTGTATTGTTTAAGAGTAATAGAGACAGAAAGGAGAGGAAAAATAGAACAAAGGAAACAGAGAGAGTGATATTTCAGGCAGAACATGAAAAATCTATATTGAAAAATTGTTATGTGTAGAGAATATGCGACTGTGTGTATTGTGGACTATGTTTCCCATCAAAGGAGCCATAGTCCATCTAAACTGTAATGCCAAAAGTTATAAATTGCTGGCACAGATGGTAGATGGACAGAGAAATTAGAATAGTCATATGAAACAGAGTTAAAGAAGATAAATTGAAGGAAGAGACAGCTAGGAAGACATTTTACATAAATGATGATCCTTTAGAGGAGAAGAACATCATTCTTTTAAGACCTTGTCTACTTACTTGCTATCACAGCTGGAGGTTTGGGTGGGTGTATCCTGCGTGGGGGCAAAGAATTTATAAAGCATTCCAGAAGAATTGCTTCTTTATCATGGAGATTTGAAATGAGGCCAAAGACAGTTTCATATACACTGCGAGGGTCACAGACAGAATAGAAGGTTGTAGGAAAGGAATGTCTTTTTTGTGGCCCACAGGCCTTAACCACAACCTAAAGAGAAAAATAAATTGTTAAGAAAGGGGAACATACACCAAGATAGCATTTTCATGTTGTAAACAAAGGCAGATGAAATATATAAACTAGAGACTGGGATTTAATCTAACATGCATAATATGTGAAAGAAAGGATTAGTGTATGCATAACTCCAATATAAACAACAGAGGAAATGATCAGATTTAACCCTAAGTTAGGATTGACTAGATCAAGAATTACATGCTGTCAATTTCTGAGCTATCTTAAAAATAAATAAACTAGTAATAGTTTGGCCAGTCAACTGTCTGAGCATTCAGCATGCAAAGCATTGAAAATAAAATCAATTCAATTTATTTATTTTTCTAAATTTTTATTTTTATCTTTATTGTGTTTTGATTTTTTTATTTGATTATATATTGTATTATTTGTGGAATCATATTATTAGTCCTTAAAAGTTAAGTTTGAATTTCATGTCCCAATCCCCTCCTCTTCATACACTGAACAAAATTATAAATGCAACACTTTTGTTTTTCCCCTATTTTTCATGAGCTGAACTCCACATTCCAAACATCACATTCACATAAAAAATACATATTCACAATCAATCCATTCAGGGGAACAACATATTAAAAATGGCATGAATCAGACCAAGGGTTCAAAAGTTAGTAAAATATCTTTTAGGCCCTATATCACATGGCTATCTGGCTCAGAACGGTTTTACAGAGCCCTCTTTCCTGGAGACAATGGGAAAATAATCCAATTATATCCAGGGATAGAGGCAGACTCCATTGAGCACATGGTTGCAAAAAGACATAAAATACAATAAAATACACAAGGTTACATTTACTACATAAAACATATACATGCAACATATCCCCAGATAGCTTAGGTCTGAGCGCATATTATTGAATGGCGCTCAGACCACACACATACAGTTCAATTGCCATGGAGCTAAAGTCTTTCCCATAGTCTTTCATTATATGAATGGGCTCCATGGCATAGCTATCTGGGGTATCACCGCTCACACAGGGCAAGTACCGAATGACCCCACTGTATTTAAAGGGCCAGAATGAGTGACATGCACTCTGTTAGGGCCGAATACGGTTTTTAAAGGGCCAATCTCCCAGGGCCATAGTCCAAAGGCAGCAGGCAGGCAACCAGGCTTCTCCAATGCAATGTGGCGAGATTGCTCTTGTCACAGCCAGCATACACACCGGACATGTCACCCATTGAGCATGTTTGGGATGCTCTGGATCGGCGTATACGATAGCGTGCTCCAGGCCCTGCCATTATCCAGCAACTTCGCACAGCCATTGAAGAGGAGTGAACCAACATTCCACAGGTCACAATCAACCACCTGATAAACTCTTTGTGAAGGAGATGTGTTGCACTGTGTAAGGCAAATAGTGGTAACACCAGATACTAA
This sequence comes from Pelobates fuscus, assembly GCF_036172605.1. Classification (NCBI taxonomy): domain Eukaryota; kingdom Metazoa; phylum Chordata; class Amphibia; order Anura; family Pelobatidae; genus Pelobates; species Pelobates fuscus. The sequence continues at coordinate 112,398,798 of NC_086326.1, forward strand.
CTGTTTTTTGCCCCCCCCCCCCCCAATACAGTAAAACTGCACATTTTAGAGTGGCTTTTTCTTGTGGCCAGCCTAAGGCACACCTGTGCAATAATCATGCTGTCTAATCTGCATCTTGATATGCCACACCTGTGAGGTGGATGAATTATCTCGGCAAAGGAGAAGTGCTCACTAATATAGATTTAGGCAGATTTGTGAACAATATTTGAGAGAAATAGGCCTTTTGTGTACATAGAAAAAGTACTAGATCGTTGAGTTCGGCTCAGGAAAAATGGGGGCAAAAACAAAAGTGTTGTGTTTATAGTTTTGTTCAGTGTATTTACACATGTTTTTAACATATATCTATAGATGTTAAATAGAGATGTCCCGAACAGTTCGCTGGCGAATAGTTCCTGGCGAACATAGCGTGTTCGCTTTCGCCACGGCGAGCGAACATATGCGATGTTCGGTCCGCCCCCTATTCGTCATCATTGAGTAAACTTTGACCCTGTACTTCACAGTCAGCAGACACATTCCAGCCAATCAGCAGCAGACCCTCCCTCCCAGACCCTCCAACCTCCTGGACAGCATCCATTATAGATTCATTCAGAAGCTGCATACATTTTTTTTTTTTTTAATTCTTTATTTTTGTAGTGCATGGAGGTATAACAAATGAGCATGTGGTACCCCAACGGCATTCTTCATGCTTTTCAAGTAACAATTGTAACAATAGGGTATATGTTAATACGTGCACATTTTATATGTTAAATTATTATGAGATTTGTCAGTCAGATTCAACAACCTGGTAGTGTTTAGACAGGCTTAGACAATTTAAGATCATCTTTGAATTTAAACAGGCTTAAGCTTATGTCATAGTGAATACGTTATATTAAGCAGTGCGTGAGTATATAAATCTACATACTGAGAACCAGGGTGAGGCTATGTCTGAGGTGGTTAACTATGATTGCCCCCGGCATGTTTGTTAGTCTGGCCTGCATGGTTGTCTGGCATGAATAAAAGTAGCATGTTTCAACTATATTAGTAGTTAGACTAGTTTGCACTAAAACATGGAAGACATCCTAGTATGAATCGTGATCAACCGCTCTCAGAGACTATGCATTCCGACATGTATATGATGTGGAAAGGTTAACTGTTGCCGTCTAGAGGCTGAGGAGTTGGCCTAACAGACCAGGACGCGGCCGCCATTTTATTTGTCTCGGTGCCGTTCCCATCGGCTCCCCGGGGGGATGGCAGGATGCGGTATAGTCGTGTGCTCTTGGTCGGTGGGGACCTGGATGACCCCCGCTGGTCCATGGGGGGGGGTGAACGGGGTTCCACACTGGCATGTTCAGCTTGGTGTGCTGGTCGGGGAGCGTCCGTCTCCCTCACACCATCCCTGCTGGTAGGCAGCGGCTTCCAAGTTCGTGGGTCCGGTGAGTAACACCACATGTTTGGTATCTACATATAGATCATCCCGGTCATCTGTCATTTGGGCTGCAATTTGAGTCCGGTTTTGGCCTTTGTCAGTGCGGATTACACAAGATTGGGCTTAGCAGTGCTGGAGCCCCAGACAAGCACGTCTGTTCAGCTCTGCAGTTAGGCCCCGCCCCCCGGAAGCTGCATTCTTAGTGAGAGGAGGGACAGTGTAGCTGCTGCTGATTTAATAGGGAAATCGATAGCTAGGCTAGTGTATTCAGTGTCCACTACAGTCCTGAAGGACTCATCTGATCTCTGCTGTAAGGACAGCACCCCAAAAAGCCCTTTTTAGGGCTAGAACATCAGTCTGGTTTTTTTTCTGTGTAATCTAATTGCAGTTGCCTGCCTGCCAGCGTGTGTGTCAGGCTCACAGCGTATACTGTGCCCACTTGTCCAGTGCCACCACTCATATCTGGTGTCACAATAGCTTGCATTTAAAAAAAAAAAAAACTTTTTTGAGTGTAATATAAAAGCAGTCCGTTTCCTTCACACGTGTGCGTTTCAGGGCCTGCCAGGGCACAGTGTCACACCAGTGCAACTCATATCTGGTGTAACAGTAGTGTACATTTAAAAAAACAACACTTTTTTGACTGTGAAATAATAGCAGTCAGTTTCCTTCACGCGTGTGCGTTTCAGGGCCTGCCAGGGCACAGTGTCACACCAGTGCAACTCATATCTGGTGTAACAGTAGTGTACATTTACAAAAAAAATACAATTTTGACTTTGTAATAGATTGAATAGCAGTTAGTTGTCTGCAAGCGTGTGTGTCAGGCCTACAGCGTCTACTCTGCCAACTTCTGCCAGTGCACAGTGCCACTCATATCTGTTGTCACAGTAGCTTGCACGCATAGTACCACTAATCGAAAAAAAAATGACAGGCAGAAGCAGGCCACCCCGCAGGGGCCGTCGTGGTCGTGGTGCTGTGATTCCCTTTGGCCCTAGAATAATGCCCAGTGTTTAGAGGCCACGTACCCTGAACTCGAAAAGTTCTGAGGACATAGTTGACTGGCTAACACAGGACACCCAATCTTCTACAGCTTCCGCTCGGAACCTTGACGCACCATCCTCCTCCAGCTTAGCTTCGGGCACCTCTCAAGATACCACTCACCTGCCTGCCGCCACCACCAACACTAGCACCACAGCCGCTACACTTGATCTGTCAGAGGAGTTATTTACACATCAGTTGGAAGAAATGAGTGATGCGCAACCATTATTGCCAGAGGATGTAGATAACAGGGATATGTCTCAGTCAGGCAGCATTAGACACATGGACCTATGGTGTGATGATGATGATGTTGGACCCGCTGCTGCTTCCTTTGCTGAGTTGTCAGATACAAGTGAAGCGGTTGATGATGACGATGCGTCCGTGGATGTCACGTGGGTGCCCGCTAGAAGAGAAGAAGAACAGGGGGAAAGTTCAGATGGGGAGACAGAGAGGAGGAGGAAACGAGTTGGAAGCAGGGGGAGGTCGTCGCAAGGAGCTAGTGGCACAGTCAGACAGCATGCATCGGCACCCGGGGTCAGCCAGACAGCACGCCAATCAACGCATGCTGTTGCCACCACCAGAATGCCGTCATTGCAGAGCTCAGCAGTGTGGCATGTGTTTTGTGTGACAACAGCTATGCCATTTGCAACCTGTGCCAAAAGAAACTGAGTCGTGTGAAGTCCGACACCCACCTTGGTACAATTGCTTCTATTTAACATTTTTATAAATGATCTTGAAGACAGCATTGAAAGTCATGTTTCAGTGTTTGCAGATGACACAAAACTTTGTAAAATAATACAATGTGAGCAAGATATTACTTTGCTGCAGAAGGATTTAGATAGACTGGAGGACTGGGCACTCAAATGGCAGATGAAATTGAATGTTGAAAAATGCAAAGTTATGCACTTCGGCGTAAAGAATACACAAGCAACGTACCCTTAATGGAAGTGAATTAGGGATAACAACACACGAAAAGGACTTGGGAATTGTTATAGACAACAAACTATGCAACAATGTGCAATGTCAATCAGCAGTGGCCAAGGCCAGTAAGGTATTGTCATGCATGAAAAAGGGCATTCATTCTCGGGACGAGAATATCATTTTGCCTCTCTATAAATCACTGGTAAGACCACATATTGAATATGCTGTGCAATTTTGGGCACCTGTTCTAAAGAAGGATATTATGGCACTAGAAAAAGTGCAGAGGCGGGCTACAAAATTAATAAAAGGAATGGAACATATCAGCTATGAAGAAAGGTTAACAAATTTAAACCTATTTAGTTTAGAAAAACGTCGCCTGAGAAGGGATATGATAACATTATACAAATATATTCGGGGCCAATACAAACCATTGTGTGGAAATCTATTCACAAACCGGACTTTACATAGGACACGAGGCCATGCGTTTAGACTGGAAGAAAGAAGATTTCGTCTAAGGCAAAGGAAAGGTTTTTTTACTGTAAGAACAATCAGGATGTGGAATTCTCTGCCTGAAGAAGTGGTTTTATCAGAGTCCATACAGATGTTCAAACAGCTACTAGATGCATACTTGCAAAGACAGAATATTCAAGGATATAATCTTTCAATGTAGGGTAATAACTGCTGGATTCAAGGATAAATCTGACTGCCATTCTGGGGTCAAGAAGGAATTTTTTGTCCTAGCTTGTTGCAAAATTGTGCTTCAAACTGGGTTTTTTTTTTATTTTTTTTGCCTTTTGGATCAACAGCAAAAAAACAAATGTGAGGAAGGCTGAACTTGATGGACGCAAGTCTCTTTTCAGCTATCTAACTATGTAACTGTGTAACTATGTAACTATGATCGCACATCACAAACGCCTATGGGATCAACACATGAGTACAAGCAGCACACAAACTCAAAGCCGCCATCCTCCTCCTGGTCCAGCATCTTCAGCCACGTCAACCACTGCTGTCCTCCTTGCCCCCTCTCAACCATCCGCCACTCCGTCTCTCGCCTTGAGCAGTTCCTGCTCATCTGCCCACAGTCAGGTGTCTGTCAAGGACATGTTTGAGCGTAAGAAACCAACGTCACAAAGTCACCCCCTTGCCCGGCATCTGACAGCTGGCTTGTCTGAACTCTTAGCCCGCCAGCTTTTACCATACAAGCTGGTGGAGTCTGAGGCGTTCCAAAAATTTGTGAGAGGCAACGCAGAGAGAGGAGTCTGAAGAAGAGGAGTCAGAGGAGGAAGGTGGCTTTGAGGAGGTGGAAGACCAAACACAGCAGGCTTCCCAGGGATCTTGTTGTCACCTTTCGGGGACCCTTGGTGTTGTATGTGGCTGGGTGGAGGAAGAGACCTTCAATGACATCAGTGAGGTCAAGGAACGGGACATGGCTAGCTTGGTATCCAACCTTGTGCAAATGGGGAGTTTGCGTTGTGCAAATGGACTGTTTGCGGTTGTTTGCGGTGCATTAAACGGTGAGTTTGGTTTGTCACTGTGAAGCGGGCGTAACCCTTACACTACCTGATCGATACAACATCATACCTGATGTTTTAAAGCACATTATTCCAAACAATTTAGGAATGTTAGGTGATTTATGCCCTTTATGGATTAAAACCAGACTCTGCATCAACTATGTAATTTTCCATGGGAGTTTTGCCATGCATCCCCCTCCGGCATGCCACAGTCCAGGTGTTAGTCCCCTTGAAACAACTTTTCCATCACTATTGTGGCCAGAAGGAGTCCCTGTGGGTTTTAAAATTTGCCTGCCTATTGAAGTCTATGGCAGTTCGCCCGGTTCGCCCGTTCGCGAACATTTGCAGAAGTTCGCGTTCGCCATTCGCGAACGGAAAATTTTATGTTCGCGACATCTCTAATGTTAAACAATAATCTGCACTCCAGTCAAGCCATAAGACTTGCTTTTCCCACCGGAATCACAAATTTGCAGTAATGTTACTACTGCAAAGGATTCTGGGTGGGCATATGCAAATTAGTTCAACAAAGAATCACATTTTTGCCTCATTCAATTTTAAACATGGATTCCTTTGAGTCTGTGTTTGCTGTATACAACAGCTTTGAAACACAACTTAGGAAAAGATGCAAAGCCAGTGAACCATTAACTAATCTATCTTTATCTAATTATCTATTCTAAATGTAAAAGTTGCAATGATTTTGTCCTTCTTTTTTTCACATTTGTGAAAATGTATCTGGTAATGCTTTTTTTATTTGTAGTGCCCAGATTGCCCTGAAAGCCTCTCCACTGCAAGTGATCAGTCTGTTTTAGAATGATTTGCTGGGTGCCGCTCTCCACCTCCACTACAGCTTAGTGAGAGCCAGAATATCTCTGCTTAAACTAAGCCTGGCTCACGACATACATTAATGAAACCAAACACATGCCCATAGTTGTATATATATAGATACATTCATACAGTGTCCATTAAATATATGCAGTGCCCATATCAGTTGATGTCAATTAATGCATCCCAGAATGGGCTTGCTTTTCTCTAAATGGCAATTCAGCTTTTCCTGCAGAAGACCAGATGTGACCACAGGTGCCTGGCAGGAACAAGGTAAGTTGTCAAACCTTACCAAAATGCTTTGATATCATACAGTGGGGCAGCAAAAAGGTAATACGGGTAACATAACTAATTAATACAACAGGCTGTCTATATTATGGCAATGTAAGTTGCCATAATACAGACATTGACTCAAGTATAAGTCGAGTTGGGTTTTTTCAGCACAAAAAATGTGCCGAAAAACTCGACTTATACTCGAGTATATACGGTATATGTTTTTACAGTGTGAATTAACCTGTCTAGTGTCCGCATGCCTTGGCCTCTCATGCTGCACTAGATCACCCACTTAAAACGGGCTACTTTGAGGACTGGCATACATGCACAATTAAGCTAAGGAAGGTAAGGGGACTGACATTACATGTCTAGTGAAACCTTTTTTTGTGCCATTAGACATAGGATTTATGTAAATAAATAATGATTTTAATTGGTGCTACCGTTCCCATGGTTTCCTTTAAAGCAATTTGTGAATGAATACCAGCTGGAGTAAGTCAAGCCTGAACTGTGGACACCCAAGAAGATACACAAGCTCATAAGACCCTGGGATGTTCCAAAAACTATACCAGGACTCCCTACAGTAAAAAAAAAAACAGTGACTGTGTGAAGAAATGTGGCATCAAGCAGGATGATCAAGAGACATGCCTTGGCATCCATGTCTTTTCAAGGAGCTCTCCTCCTTAGACAATTCATAAATGCAAAGGCACTGTGCAGATGAAGATATTGCTTGCAATGTATTGTTGAAGTAGAGACATCTTTGTACTTGTTTTGGCAGTGTCCGTTTGAAAAGGCTTTGCTTTCAACCTTGGAAAAGGAACTTTGTTCAATAGACATGATGATCCTGCCTTAGAAGCCAATTATGTATGACCTGTTTCCAGGCAGACACACACAATGGGCATGATTGAGGATGTTTGGCATGTGATGTACTGTGTACTTTATGTTGTGCCAGAAATCGTCTGGGTTTCGGAAGAAACAAGTCACTATTCAAGAGTGTCGTAGGCTGATTCACAGCACAATCAGGGTCTATTTCATAATCAACAGTCTAAGAGAAGACCCAGAGAATTAAGGGGTTCCCTCTGTCTCAGGAGAGCAATGTAATTGCCCACCCCTTTTTGCTGTCTCATTAATGTTTAACTACTGTGAAAATGCAATAAGGTCTGTATTAAGTCTATGTTAAGGCATTAATAAATATATTTTTACCCAGAAGAGTGCCATAGTAAGCAAGATGTTATTACACACTATTGATGGAATTTTACTCCCGCTTGTATAAACCCCACCTCCTGGTCTTTTGGACTTATTTGAAATATCAAAATAAAAATAATTTGTTCAACCCGTTCAGTGTCAAAGATATGACCAACAATATTGCAATATAAGTTTTGCTCATTATGTATGAAACTATTTACTATCCCTGCTCTGATAAACTAAATTATGCTGTAATAGGACATTATTATGGCTATCAGCACCGAACAGGTAAATTCAAAATTAGGCTTGAGAATACAGGACAATAATTATATGAAATGTACTGAGAAAACTTGTTTACTTGGGCAGCACACACAATCATGTTATTGGGGGAATATTTTCAACAGACACAGCTGGTATTGTAGCTAAACTTTGAAAATATATGACTAAGGATTTTGCTTTTAGCCCATGTAGCCAGTGTTCAATTCCTTGTATGTGTGTAAAAACAAATATTGGGATTTTTGTTAAATCAGACAAAACAAAATTTTTGAGGCATAACATATAGTGAATATATTATTTACATGGGCCAACAAATACATAGTAAAACTAATTCTAAATTCTTCTAAAGAAAGATATCATGGCACTAGAAAAAGTGCAGAGACGAGCTACAAAATTGATAAAAGGAATGGAGCATTTTAGTTATGGAGAAAGGTTAAAAAATGTAAATCTCTTCAGTTTGGAAAAACGGCGCCTGAGAGGGGATATGATGACATTATACAAATATATTCGGGGCCAATACAAACCATTGTGTGGAAATCTATTCACAAACCGGACTTTACATAGGACACGAGGCCATGCGTTTAGACTGGAAGAAAGAAGATTTCGTCTAAGGCAAAGGAAAGGTTTTTTTTACTGTAAGAACAATCAGGATGTGGAATTCTCTGCCTGAAGAAGTGGTTTTATCAGAGTCCATACAGATGTTCAAACAGCTACTAGATGCATACTTGCAAAGACAGAATATTCAAGGATATAATCTTTCAATGTAGGGTAATAACTGCTTGATTCAAGGATAAATCTGACTGCCATTCTGGGGTCAAGAAGGAATTTTTTGTCCTAGCTTGTTGCAAAATTGTGCTTCAAACTGGGTTTTTTTTTTATTTTTTTGCCTTTTGGATGGCACTAGAAAAAGTGCAGAGACGAGCTACAAAATTGATAAAAGGAATGGAGCATTTTAGTTATGGAGAAAGGTTAAAAAATTTAAATCTCTTCAGTTTGGAAAAACGGCGCCTGAGAGGGGATATGATGACATTATACAAATATATTCGGGGCCAGTACAAACCATTATCTGGAAATCTATTCAAAAACAGGGCTATACATAGGACACGAGGTCACACATTTAGGCTTGAAGAGGTGGTTTTGTCAGAGTCTATACAGATGTTTAAACTGCAATTGGATAAATACTTGCAAAAACATAACATACAGGGATATAATTTCTAATTAGTGGGGTAATAGCTGCTTGATCCAAGGAGACATCTGACTGCTATTTTGGGGTCAAGAAGGATTTTTTTCCTAGTTTGTTGCAAAATGGTAAGCGCTTCAGACTGGGTTTTTTGCCTTCTTTTGGATCAACAGCAAAAGCATATCTCTTTTCAGCTATGTAACTATGTAATTACTATTGCATACTCAAATGCCACTTTAATCTACAAAGCAACTACTTAGGAAAGTGAGAGAACTTTATTTTAAAATTGATTGTAATATTTTGCCTTTTGTTATCTTGTATTTATGAAAAAAATGGGGAGCAAGAGTAATTTCAAGTTAAAAATAGGGGATTTATCCAAAAAAGGAAAATAAAAAGTCAGTGCGAGATTGCCCACATGCTAACCCTTCCCATCTTGACAAGTACAAAGCTGTCCCACACATCTAGTCTGCATAAGCAAAAGGAGCAGGCTCTGCAAGACTCAGTTAGACAGGGCAAAATCACTACGGTGAAAGACATTTGAAAAAAGGAGGAACTGCAGCAACAGGAGAAACTTAATTCAAAATGTTATAATTCAACACCAGATTTTAAAATATTTTTACAAGTTTAGAAACAACTTTAAATAAAGAGGTGAATGACCAGTTAGATTTCAGCTAGCAGATGATGACACCTCAGATATCAAAGTGAAAAACGGGGGAACCCAACTTGGCAAGGTTGAACTTGAAGAAGGCTATTTTCTCCATCAATAGCGAGGACTTTTTAATCGTTGGAGATTTAGAATGTTCCCTATAACAGACAACACTCACATTCACTTTGGACAATGGTGGGTAGACATAAAAATAGTTGCTGAACAACCAGACAAAGAGTAGGCCACTCGCTCTTCTCATCCCAGTAACTCAGAGGCTCCTCAGTAGGATGCAAGTTAGGTCCAGACAGGTAAGCTCCAACCATTTTAGAGGCACTACTCTCCTTTTAGCTACTTCCTGCATCTCTTGCTCCCACAAAACTGCCAACAATATTAATTCAGCTGTCTTGGGGTTATGCTACTGCTGCTTTAAGTGGTAGACAATGGCAAAATGGTAGGTTCAATCTTCCTCAACCAGCATGCTTCTCTAACTGCAAATCACAGACCATGGCAATAAATCTGGCCTTCCTTTATGTCAGTGCCACTTTTCTCTTTATCCTAGGATCACACAGGGAATCAAGCATAATTTCAGAGCAAATAGCATCTCATTCGCTCAGACGATCATTGAGTAGATCTTTCAGCTTTCTGACCACTGTTACTATATCAGACAGGCATCCATCATACTTATGAGGTGGGTGAACATAGAGATGACCTGTCCCAAATTGGCATTACTCTATCTTGTAATGTAGCTTTATGTCTGTCGTGTTCATAAATGAAGTTAGAAGTGACACTAGCTGCCTTATTGTACAATCCCCACACACCAGTGGGAAGTCAACGTCAAGGGAGTGGTGGGAAGTTAGACTATGGATTGCCTTCTGATGTACCAAATTTATTTCCAGCAGGTCTAAAATGGAGTTCTAGAACATGCTGAAATCCTGTTGTAGACAGTTTGCGGAAAGCCCTCTTTTCTCTTGCTCCATGCAGCAAGAGTTTGTTAGCCCTCACATTACGGTGGAAATGTCCAGCAAACCTACAGCAATGCTTAAATATGGTTTGCCCCTTTTTACTGGCTTACTTAATTGCACCCTTCACTGCTTGATGTAGGGTGTGTGCAGAACAGCACACAACCAACAAAGAGCTTTGACCATGTTAATAGCTACATCAGAGGACGTGAACTCAGCATGCACATTGGTGCATACTTTCTAGAGGTGTAGAGAAATAATTTTTGCTTTTCGGTCAGTAATTTTTTTCTTTTAGGGTTGACTGACAGTTCGGCATAAATAAACTATTTTGGGGCATAATTTTGCTTCTTTTTTTTCACGTCATTTACTGACATCTGACCAACCATAGATACCCATGGAAATTGAATGAATAAAAAATAAATATATTACTTTCAAACCCTTTGCATGTATGCCCAAGTAAATAAGTGGCAGAGTAACAGGATGGCAGAAATGGGGGTTCACTCGCAGCAGCAGCACAGCCATTGCACTGGGGCCCAAGGAACGAACTGGCAGTGGCAATCACTTTTCTATTAGGTCCCTTCAAAAAACAAATTAATAGAAAAGCTGGACTCAAGGGCTTCTCTTGGTTCTGGAACACAGTTGCAGTAACAGCACTTCCTTACATACACAACCCACAAATATCCTGAGGTTGAGAACAGGATTATGTCAGGTTGGTGATGGCACTGGGGCTTTAAGAGCAAAAAGTAAAAGAAAACAAGAAAGTCCAAGGCAAGGTATCAGAGCAAGGGTCATGCAGTAATCAGGGTCAAAAAGTCCAGAGGCAGCTACAAACAGCAATGTCAGAAGGTAAGCAAACGTCTGGATACAAGCAAAGACAGGGAGCACTGAGTAAAAAATATTAAGAGTTCTGAGCCAGGGAACAAAACAACCAAGCACTGCTTGGTATGTGTGCTCTACTTATAAAGGGCAGCTGGATCACATGACCAGGTCTCACCTACAGGCAGGGGTCAATAAATTAGAATGTGGGACTCAGCTCCATTTTGGCCATATCATTGTTCTTGTTCCTCCTCCAGTTACGTCTCCTCCATCCTTTGACACGCTGGTTGGTTTCCCCACTTTGCAGCCACTATTTTGCTTAACAGAGCAACTCCTGCGAGTTCCCCAGTCTCAAATTGAGGGGCAGAGGCTGCTGACTGGTGTAAAGGAGCAACAGGCACCATAACCGCCACAGAACAACCTCTAGGGCATCGCGGCCACCTTAAGACAGGTAAGTAGCCATTTATGCAACAGGAGAAGGCTGTGACCTCTGGGGATTGAGGATGTTGCCAGCAACTAATTAGACGCTCTCACTTTGAACACTTGTGGGTGGGCATAACAACAGCAAGAACCTAAGGCCTGGCCACACCACTGTTTTTTCTCATTGCCAACTGCTGCCAACCCTCCCTTATCATACACCTCTTTCTCTGCATCTCATTACTAATTAGTTCAAGTTCAAGATGACCAAAATGAGCCGAATGATATTATGATGAAAAACTACATTTTCTGTCAGTTCTTTCAAAGATGAATGCACATATCCACTGCTTTCCCAATTTGACATTTTTTTTATTTTTTTATATTCTTTATTTTTGGAGTGCAGTGGTAAGTACATTTTCAAGACTTTAGATAAGTGTAACGGACCGTTTTGCTCACCAGAGGTTAAAAACCGTTTAGGCGATAATCCCCTTCCAGATAGACAAGCAGCTACTGCAATCACCAATCTCCCGAACTGCAAACTGCACGAATTCACCAACTCCCGAACAAGAGACACATGAACACTGGAAGCAGCCGAACAGGAAAAGCCCTATGAACAGCTTACACTCCTGGCAATTGGCATACAATCAAATCCCCCCCCCCCACCCCATGAATGAGACGACACTTCACTTTGAGGGTTAAGCAGGAACTGACTGTCCTAGCACATACAGTCTCTTTTATTCCCAATCCACAACCACAGTACAGCCCACAGGGTATTACAGAACAACCAATCAATACGTACAATACACACAGACACTCCCACACAAAATCCTCCCCTCTGCCTGTGATATGATTACTGAACACAATGGGTAATCTCATTACCACAGGCAGAGGAATACAGTTTTTACACAATATTTATAACTTCTAAAATATACATGTCACAAACATAAAACATACATTTTCATAAGCAGCATACTCCAAATACAAACATATGCCAAAATCATCCAAATTGGTCCATTGGTTCAAAAGATAGATCGAAGTCCTTTGTGACCAAATGAAGCATGGCTTTTCTGCCCAAAATCAGTTCCACAGAGTCTTCTATCCTGGAGATAATTGAGAAGTAATCCAATTATCTCCAAGGACAGAGGCAAAACTCCATTAGCCACATGGCAGACAAAGGACAATAAAAGACATAAAAAATACATACTGTTGCCCTCACTTTGTAATCCCAGGAATGGTGTTGCCCTGTAGCTGTCCTTATGGGCTGTGGAAATGATCCCGCCGCTTGCCACCAATTGTTGCGGACCGTTTCGCTCACAAGGGGATAAAAACCGTTTAGGCGATAATCCCCTTTCCAGACAGACCAGCAGCTACTGCAATCACCAACCTCCCGAACCCAAAACTGCACGTATTCACCAACTCTCAAACAAGAGACACACAAACCCTGGAAGCAGCCGAACAGGAAAAGCAATACAAACAGCTTACACTCCTGGCAATCAGCATACAGTCAAATTCCCCCCAAGAATGAGACAACACTTCACTTTGAGGGTTAAACAGGAACTCAGGTGCTGGGACACCCAGCCTGGTTTTTATTACAGTTGTTGCAAATACAGGACCGCCCACAGGGAGGGATAAAACAACCAATCATATCACAGTTACATCCCACATATTCCCTCCCCTTATCCTGAGAGGAAACTCAATTACACATACAGTTAAAACATACTTTCTACCCAACTTTCATAACTCTAAAACCATACACCCAATCTCCATAAAAATAACATATTCAGACTCAGCATAATTTAAACATAAACACTCTCAAAAATCATACCAATACCTTCAGTGGATAAAAAGTTAGACGGAAGTTCTTTTATGACCGACCGCAAGCACATTTTCTTGCCCAAAACAGTTCCATGGATTTGGGCTGTGCGGTCGGTCAATTTCCTGCATAAAAACGGCTAAGTCCCGTTCGAAGTGTTGCCGGTACTTAGACTTTAGTCGAAGTGTCGAAGTGGAGTCGATGGTAAGGGTCGGGGTATTCGAAGTTAAAATGGCCGCCGCCACGTGGTCCTTTGTCCGATGCCGGTCACTTCGACGACTTCGACAAGTTCGGTAACTTCGGCACTTCGGCAACTTCGACAACTGCGGCTGCATCCGAAGTGCCATATAAAAAGTGCCAATCCTTCTCCCACAATATTTAAGGGGCCAGAATGAGTGACATGCACTCTGTTAGGGCCGAACACTGTTTTTAAAGGGCCCAATCTCCCAGGGCCATAGTCCAAAGGCAGCAGGCAGGCAACCAGACTTCTCCAGTTCACAGTGGCGAGGTTGGTTTCGCCACAGTGACCTAATATACTGCACCATATATTCGTTTTTATTTAAGTCCCTTATCCCTGAGCTTGGTGTTAAGCTCAGGAGAATGTGAGTGTATTGTCTTATACTTATATAATAATATGTAATATAATACGGTATCACACTATTGGAGGTTTTGATTTATTCTATAGGTATATTCCTGAAAAAATATATTCACTCTGAAATTGTCATTGGGACGAGTATTCTCTGGTCTGGCTCAACAGAACCTTGCATATGTATGTAGCGCTACACCTTTCTTTGTATTAGGGTTAAATATAGTGCTAGCAAATTAAATTCCCTGAACTTTCGGCTTGGGTTGCCAGGCAGGTCCTGCAAATTGTAATTAATAAAATTACCTAATTATGTAAAATTATTACATAAATATATACGTAGAATTATTATATATATACATGTGTATATATATATATATATATATATATATATATATATATATATATATATATATATGTGTATATATATATGTATATAAATTTTTAAAATTATTTTTATTTATATATAGGTATATATATATAGTGATATATATGTATATACTTATGTATATAGATATATATATATTATTTTGTTCTACGTGTATTTTGATATCAATATATATATTAATTTTAAAATACTGTTAGAACAAAATTACAAATGTTAAATGTATATATATTTTTTATTTATTTATTTTTTTATTATTTTTTTATTTTATTTTTTAACGTATTTACATATATATTTATTTTATATTATATATAAATATATATATCATGATAATTATATATATATTTAGTCAATAACATTGTACGTGTACTTTGATATGAATATATATATAATTATATATACAATAATATTAATATACACTTAGACAATGTATGTATATTTATGTGTATGTGTGTGTATATATATATATATATATATATATATATACTTAGATCATATATATAATAAATATATATATGATCTAAGTATATATTATTTAATTTTACACTGTTTTAAAATGTTTTTTTTTAAGACAGCAGGAGGAGTACCTGTCATAACAGGCACTTCCCCTGCTGGCAATGCCTTGGACGGCTATGCCGTCCATGTGATCGCGAGGTCCTTGGCCCAGAGGGGCTGAAGAGGAAGGAGGGGGGACTCCCTGTGATTGCGAGATCACATGGCCCAGAGGGGCTGAAGAGGAAGGAGGGGGACTCCCTGGGCTCCCAGGTAAGTCCCCATACCGCGATCGACGGCGGGGGATTGCCGGTGACCGGGTTAGTACATAGGATGCCGGGGACATTCTATGCCGCTCTCCGGCGTTTAGAGCCGGTTCCTTAAAGATGGGGTCATGGTGTGTAGGAGGGGGAATACTGGAAGAGAAGGGGGTGATAGTGTGAGGGAGGGGGTAATACTGTGAGGGAGGTAATACTGTGAGACAGGGGGGTAATACTGTGGGGAGGGGGTGGGATACTGTGAGGGAGAGGGCAATACTGTAAGGGGGAAACTGGGAGGGAGGGTGTGATAGTGTGAGGGAGGGGAATACTCGGAGGGAGGGGTATACTGGGAGGGAGTGGGGTGATAGTGTGAGGGAGGGGGATACTGGGAGGTAGGGTGTGTTAGTGCAAGGGAGAGGGGAATAATGAAAAGGAGGCAGTAATACTGTAAGGGGGGAATACTGGTAGGGAGGGAATACTGGATGGGACTGTAAATGAACGGGGAATACTGGGAGGAAGGGAGGTGATAGTGTGAGGGAGGGGGGTACTGGGAGGGGGGATACTGAGAGGGAGGGGGTCATGGTGTAAGGGAGGGGGATACACGGAGGGAAGGGGTTTACTGGGAGGGGGTGATAGTGAAGGGGTTACTGGGGGGTTACTGGGAAGGGGTATACTGGGAGGGGGTTATAGTGAAGGGGGTTTACTGGGAGGGATGGGTTAATGGTGTGAGGGAGGGGTATACTGGGAGAAGGTGATAGTGAGGGGGTGATGGTGTGAGGGGGGGGGTATACAGAGAGGGGGATTGAGTGAGGGTGTATACTGGGAGGGGGAAAATAGTGAGGAGGTATACTGGGAGGGGGTGATAGTGAGGGGGATACTGGGAGGGAGGGGGTCATGGTGTGATGGAAGGGGGATACTGAGAGGGAGGGGTGATAGTGTGAGGGAGGGGGTATACTGTGAGGGGGTGATGGTGTGAGAGAGGAGGTATACTGTATGGGGGGATACTAGGAAGGAGGGTGTCATGGTGTGAGGGAGGGGGATACTGGGAGGGAGATACCTGTTTAAATTGCCAAACAGGAAAAGGGAATGGCAATTAGAATACGACGAAAGAACCGAACCCAGAAGTGAATGGATACGGATTATTCTACATTAAAGCGGCAGACATTAAAAGAACTGCTAGAAGCCAGGGGTAAGATAGCCAGCAACAAATCCAAAGCTGTGCTGATTGCCAAACTGATGGAGGGAGACAGAGCTCGCAGCGCTACACCCCCATCAGCCATGGAAGAGACCCTATACCAATGGGAAATGAGGACCAGGCTGGAATTTTTACCCCAGCCCGTACCACAGGACATGCTGTCCGTGGTGATGGCGGATGTGCAGGAGTACGTGATGGCACACAGTCCGTGGAATTCGCTCTCCCGAGCAGAATCCATTACTGCTTCGCTCAGCACCCAGGTAAAACCCCAAATCCCATACCATGCCTTTAAGATGTGTTGCGAGGAGAAGGATGAGATTGATGGGTATTTACAAGACTTTCAGAGGCTATGTGATTTACATGATTTGGAACAGACAGTATGGGTGCCGTTACTGGCAGGCAAGCTAGCCAGTCGGGCAGCAGAAGCCTATCGCGCTGTACCCAGAGAGGACAGCAAGGATTAAGCCAAAGTAAAACGGGCGATACTAGAGAGATATGCCATTACTCCGGAGGCATACCGGCGCAAGTTTAGAGGCTTGCGCAAACCGGAGAAAGATTTGCATGCCGAGTGGGCGCACAAGCTAGATCAAGCATCACAAGGGTGGATACAAACCAGCCAAGCTACTACTATGGAGGAGTTGCGACAACGGATGCTATTGGAGCAATTCTTTAACGGCTTGTCCCCAGAGGCACAAGAATGGGTGAGAGACCGAAAACCCCTCACCCTAACTAAAGCAGCCAGATTAGCTGACCAGCATTTTGATGCGAGAAGGCATCACCGGCACCTAACTAGGAGTTACCCTCGACCCACGGGGCAACCCAGTACTCTTCAGCCTACCGCTCCCACCGCAACTCAGTTTGGTCCATCTCAGGGGAATCCACCACCACCACCATCCCGATATAACAGCAGGGCTAACATACAATGCCACACCTGCAAACAGTAGGGACATTTATCACGTGAGTGCACCCAGAACAGGAGCAGGCAAGCATGGAACCAAGTCCGACAGAATCTGGCACCAAGGGCCGCTGCCCACCATTATCAAATGGAGCCAACCGCTCAAGAGATACTGCTCAAGCAGAAGAACCACTAGGAATCCTGCATGAGGTGACGTCGGTTCGAGCCACTGACAACCGACAGCATCATTGCCAGCTAGTGACACTGGAGGGGAAAGAAGTACAGGGGCTCAGGGATTCAGGAGCTACTTTAACCCTGATAGCACCCCATTTGGTTCCTGATTCAGCACACACCGGTGGATCAGTGGCAGTGCGAGTTGCAGGGGGTGTACAGACTACCCACTGCAAAAGTGCATTTGGATTGGGGTGCGGGGGAGGGGATGGTAGAGGTGGGCCTGATGCAGAAATTACCAGCGGATGTTGTGCTGGGGAATGACTTGGGCCAGATGACTTCTGCTTTTATACCCCAGGCTCCCCACCAGGAAGCCCACCCAGTGACCACCCGGCAGCAGGCTCCACAAGCACACTCTGAGGCTCAGGTAAGAGACCATGACACCCCCTTGACACGTATGACCTGGGATACCCCCACCAAATTTGAGGCGGAGGTGAAGTTAGACCCCAAACTGCAGGTGTATAGGGATAGAGTAAGCACAGATCAGGCCGGGCTAGAGGGGGAGCGGTATACTTGGGAGAAAGGGTTATTGTATCGCATTGCAGAAAGAGGAGTGGGGGGGTCAGTCACGGTAACAACTAAACAGTTGGTAGTGCCCCAAAAGTATAGACAGGAACTGCTTATCCCACTTGTTGCAATCGGTACTTAAGGGCTCTCCTAGGTGGCCGTTGTTCAACTGCCGACCACGTGGCGGTCGGCCATCTTGGATCCTTTGTCCCACCAGCGGTGTTTGGTCGTTGAGCGCCTGGAACTGAAAACGGCTACTCGACGACACGAACACCGCTGGACTTCCAGGCCGCTCGGGAGTTCCGCCCGTGTCTCATCAAGGTTCCCCATCGGTGTTCGGTAGTTTTAAACCGAACTCGATAACAAAGTGTATTTTGTGCGGCGTTCGGTAGTTTTAGCTGGGATCTGAGCGGTATTCCCACGAAATGTAACCCCAGACCCCAGCTATCTACCGAACATCCATTCGTGCCAATCAGGTGAATTATGTGGAAGTTACAGATTTAAATGTGAAATGCCGGTTCTGCTGCACAGAGGGATAATCCACTTAACGGTGTATTTCAGTGGGTATTCCCACGAAATGTAACCCCAGACCCCAGCTATCTACCGAACATCCATTCGTGCCAATCAGGTGAATTATGTGGAAGTTACAGATTTAAATGTGAAATGCCGGTTCTGCTGCACAGAGGGATAATCCACTTAACGGTGTATTTCAGTGGGAGTATCCCTCTCGTGCAGCAGTGCCTGATGGGAGAAATGCCCAGAATGTGAAGTCCCCCATGTAGTCCCCCACTGTATTACCCCTGTTATGTCTGTCTGGAAACCCCTTGCATGGGGACTTGCATAAATACTGGAAGCCTGTGAATAAAGCCTCAGTTGACTCCCAGAACTGTGTTTCGTCCGGTTACTGGGGGATTTGGGATATTGCCTTACTTTTCAGCGCTGACTGTGGATTACCTTCTTTACTAGCGGAGATCGTGGGATTTAATATTGCCGCTCCGCTACATTTTATAAAAACGTTTATTGTAAATTATATGATATGATGAAAATAATGGTATCTTTAGAAAAAACATTTAATGGCGAGAAAAACGGTATATAATATGTGTGGGTACAGTAAATTAGTAAGAGGAAAATTACAGCTAAATACAAACACCACAGAAATGTAAAAAGAGCCCTGGTCCTTAAAGGGACACTCCAGGCACCCAGACCACTTCTGCCCATTGGAGTGGTCTGGGTGCCAATTCCCACTACTCCTAACCCTGTAAGTGTAATTATTGCAGGTTTCTATAAACTGCAATAATTACCTTGCAGTGTTAACTCCACCTCTAGTGGCTGTCTACTAGACAGCCACTAGAGGGAACTTCCTGGATTATAGCACAGATTATCTGTGCTAGAGCGTCACTGGACCTCCAGCGTCGCTCATTTCCTCATAGGAAAGCATTGAAAATATTTTTCAATGCTTTCCTATGGGGAGCGCTTTGCCGCGCATGCGCATTAGGTTTCCCCGGCCGGTGGGCGGGATCAGTCTCCGGCCGACGGAGTCAGTAGGAGGAGCGGTGCAGAGGAGGAGACAGCGACGAGGGAGATCGTCGCTGCCTCAGGTAAGTGACTGAAGGGGTTTTCACCCCTTCAGTAACTGGGGATTGGGGGGGGTGAGGGAGAGTGAACCTGCAGTGCCAGGAAAACGGATTGTTTTCCTGGCACTGGAGATTCCCTTTAACGATAAGAACATTTAAAAATGGTCTGGTCACTAAAGGGTTAATAGTGGTTTTGGTCATAAGAAACATGTCCGGCAACCTTGTGCGCTGAGATGGAAGCAACCAAAAAATATATTGAATTACATGCGGAGAGAGTTTGCTAGCCTCCATCTCAAGCGAAGGGGGGCCGTCATGCTCTTGGTTGAACTTCAGCACCATTAGTTGCATGATAATAATGAATAAAATCTGGAAAACCTACACCCCCACTAACCCTGAGCTTTTGGAGTATGGATAATTTAATCCTAGATGTTTGTTTTTATTACAGATACATTTCAAGAGAGCTACTCTTCTGATATACTTCCAGCCAGACATACACATAAGGTTGTACCTCCTACACTGCCAACACCCTGCCCAGGCACTGGGGTCTGTTGCCTGTGCATCCAGGGCCAGATTAAGAGCCCAGTGGGCCTGGTGCTGACAATTATGACGGGCCTAATTACAGAATCATATCAACCAAAAACAGTAAAACACTCCCAAGCGTCATGTATCTGATGGAGATGGTGCTGGAGAGAAAGAAAACAGCAGATATAAGAAAACACATACCCTATGCTAATCTCTCTCTAATTTATGTTTTCATCTTTCAAGTAAATCCATAACCCCTAACAGCAGTGTCCAGTCAAGCAGGAAGTCAATGGGCGGAGTAAAAGGGTGTGCCACTGACGCAAATCACGTAATTTGCCAAAAGGGGCGAACATGCCCAAAAAGAGGACATGTCTGCCCAAAGAATTAGAAGGCCAGTCTGGCATGAATGCATATATGCAGACAGCACCCTGAGCTTCGTATAAATGCATCTAATGATGCGCTCGCTCAATGCTTTCTAAGGACTGTCCCCTAGCACTCGCTGGTCCACTTGTCTCCTTACCTTCTTACTAGCAGACTCCTGGTATATAGTCAGAGAAAAGCTGTATGTAGTGAGTGTAGAAGAACACAGAAGAAGGGAACATGCCACAGTGTTAGAGAGACCAAAGTCAGCATTACCTTAAAGGATCACTATAGGGTCAGGAACACAAACATGAATTCCTGACCCTATAGTGTTAACACCAACTAGCCCCCCTGGGCCCCTCATGCCTCCATAAATATAGTAAAAATCTTACTGTATTCAAGCCTGAAGCTGTAACTCTGCATGCTGTTAAACGTGTTAAAAACAAGCAGTCTGCTGACATCATTAGAAGTGGTAGCCTGATCCAATCACATTGCTTCCCCATAGGATTGGCTGAGACTGACAAAGAGGCAGATCAGGGGCAGAGCCAGCATGATTCAAACACAGCCCTGGTCAATCAGCATTTCCTCATAGAGATGAATTGAATCAATGAATCTCTATGAGGAAAGTTCAGTGTCTGCATGCAGAGGGAGGAGACACTGAATGTTTGGATGCATTTTAAGCAGCCATGACCCAGGAAGGATCTCTAACAGCCATCTGAGGAGTGGCCAGTGAAGTTATCACTAGGCTGTAATGTAAAGACTGCATTTTCTCTGAAAATACAGTGTTTACAGCAAAAAGCCTGAAGGTAATGATTCTACTCACAGGAACAAATTCAATAAGCTGTTGTTGTTCTGGTGACTATAGTGTCCCTTTAACTATATTCCTTGTCAGCCAGTCCACACAAGTTTTGTTCCCATACATCCCTCTTAAGTTTCCATACTTAAGTAAGAGTATGTGAAAAGTAGTTAGGGTTGCCACCTTTCTTGGAAAACATACCTTACTAATTTGCATAATTAAATATGTATAGATGACATCACATGATGTAAATCACAAGCAGTGACATAAGAGAAAATGCTGTAAAATCACCAAAAAACTACTTAGGTTGATTCTGCTGTATAGATGGATTCCTCCCAGTGCCCCCATGTCTCCCAGTGCCCTCATGACTCAGTGCCCCCATGTGTCAATTACTCCAGGTCTCAGTTTTCCTATGTATCAGTGTCTCAGTGCCCCATGTCTCCCAGTGTCCCCTAGTGTCGTGTCCCTGATGTAGATTAATTTAGAAATAAACAAATATGTTTGAATGACTATCTGTTCCTGTCCAAATCTGAGATGATTAAATTGCGTATACGCAGAAGCAAATTCACACTGACACATGGAGTTCAGGTTAAAAGCACTTCGAGAAAATTTAATGGCATCTGCTAAAAAACAGGCTTGCAAGCCCTTATAAGAGCAAAATTACATCATCATTGAATATCAAGATATCAGTAAATAAACATCATTAATTGGATTAAGTGTCAAGTGGTAGGTTAAATGCCCTCCCATCTGTATTAGTAATTGGCTCAGGGATTTGAGTGACTAGTGGGGCATCCTCCCATCATGGGATGTCGTAATTTCTGACCAGGATTCAGTCGCCATTGCTCTTTAGCACAAGGCTTTACTCGATGGGAGGGGGAATCTGGCAGCTAGCCATTTTGAGTACTTGGCACCGTTTTTGGGTAGTTAGTGATGTCAGACTCGTGGTCAGATTCAGTGTTCTTTTTATGAATAAGACATTTCATTAGGCCGGCTTTCCCATGGCCTTGACTATACTTTGTTGCATGTTACAGGAGCTTCAATAATTCCGGTGTTAGTCATATCTTTCTAGAAAATACAGTCTCTATTCATTATACTAAATGCTGTTAGGAAATTCTGTCATATAATGTAGTTAAAATGGAGAATCTGTCATGACATGAAGTTAAAATGGAGTTAGTACAACAATTCAATACATGTTTTAATATAGGTTTTTAATAATTCTACATCATCCCCAGGTCTCCCATTGACCCTATGTATCACAGTGTCTCAATGCCCCATGTCTCCCTGTGTCCTCCAGTATTCCCATGTGTCTATGTCCCCATGTATCCCAGGGTCCCCATGTCATTAGGAAGACGGGGAGACCTAGGGACACGGAGACACTGCGAGACTAGGGGACACTGGTTGGGACACATGGGGACACTGGGAAAATAGGGGACACTTGAAAACATGGGGACACAGACACCAGGGGCACAAACACTAGAGACACTGGCTGGGTACATTGAGACATGGGGGCACTGGGAGACATGGGGACACAGACACTAGGGACACTAGCTTGGAGACATTGAGACACTTGAGGCACTGGGAGACATGGAAGCACTAGGAGACATGGGGACAGTGAGACACTGGCAGACTGGGGGCACTGGGAGACTAGGGGTCACTGGGAGACTAGGGGGCATTGAGACACCAGGGACACTGTGTCCCCATGTGTCTGTGTTATAATGTCTCCCAATGTCTCAGTGTCTGCCATAATGTCTCACAGTGTCCCTCCTGATTGGTGGCTGTCTGGTGAAGCTTCGTAGAGAGCAATTAGGCACAACAAAAATGTAAAAAAATACTTCAGTGTTCAGGTAATATGTCCCCGCACACCAAACTCTCTAAAGTGCGAAGTGCAGCTCTAATAATTAATTGTAAAAGGACACTTACCCCATAATTCTTCTTTTTGGGGTTTGGTTCATATATAAATAGAAAATAGAAAAAAAAACACATGCAATATAGTATGTATAAATATAGTATGTCTCCTTGCAGCCTTTCCCCCCATCCCTCACTTCCCTGAGCTGTAGGGCGTCTCTGCAGGGTGGGAGTTGCTGTCTGGACTCTCTGTAGCTGCTCCCTTGTGGATCAGTGAGTAGAGCTGCACTATCCCTCCCTGTCTCCACACACAGCGACCCCTACTGGCCAGTGCTGGTATTGCATAGTAATCTCTTGTTTATACTGAGAAAAATACCAGCATTTGTATTGCCAGTATCACTGCAATATTGGCACCAGCCAGGCAGCCTCAAATACTGGCTGTGCCAATAAAATAAAAGCCAGGTGGAATCTCTAAGAGTAGTGAGTGAAAAAAAAAATGTAAAAAAAAAAAAATGTAAAAAAAAAAAAATTTTTTTTTTTTTTTTTTTAAATCAATGGGCCTATTCCATGGGCCTGGGCCTGGAGCTGCAGCTCCATCAGCCCCTATGTTAATCCGGCCCTGTGTGCATCCCCAAGGAGAAAAATGCATGTTGGCTACTCCATAAATCTATGATGAATAGCACTCATTGTGCATGCAGGAACTGTACAGTGATTGAACTATCTTACTGCTGAAAGTGAATAACAAGGGACATTTTGCAGAGCAAGGACCTGCATCAGCTTCTTCGAGGGCACCTCTTCTATCATGGAAAAAAAAATTGCAGGGCAATCAGGCATGAGCCTGCTGTTTTTAGATTCCAGTGGCATAAAATCCATCAACATGTTCAAATGAGGGCTGGCAGACATACCCCTAGGATAAAGTGAACTGGAAGTCTGTCTGTCCCTGTTGCCTAGTGGCACTAGGCTCAACACCCCCTGTTTTGCCTTTTGGTGGTAGTAGTAAAGACCGTACTGGTTATGGTAGTTGGTTGTGGCGAATCAGACACTGCACCAGTGGATCGGCTTCCTGCCCTAGTAGCTTCTATCTCTGCTTCTTCGTTCAGTAACACAGACAAGTGGTGCATTTACAGATGTTAATTCATAACAGCATTAATAAGATGGCACATTGCTGCACAAGAAAGCTGTCAAAGTAAAGCCAAACTGTGCTTGAATGCAATCTACTAGCCTCAGCCTTATGGCTAATTACGTTGTTGGTGGATTTGCATATTTAAAGTGTCACAACATTACCCTCTACACTAGCACTTGGTTGACGAATGCTAATGGGAAGAGAGGTGGTGCTGTTAATAATAATCTCACTGGGTAAGCTTCTTCTGGCACTGGTAGAAGATAATAAACCAAATTATATTCTGATGAAAAACAAAATTTTCTGTCAGGTCTTCCAAAGATGAATGCACTTTCTCAATTTTACATTTTTAATCTGTGATTCTACAGCAGACAGATGGATTTATATATTAAATAGTGGACTGCTGCCTCTGCTCTCCAGATTATACTATTCTAAATCCTCTGTATCATGGTCAATTTCTGGGAGAGATTTAAACAAATATCTGAAGTTGTGGGGGAAGAGTGATCAAAATAACTAGATTCCTCACCACCAACAAAACCAGACAATGGAAAGACTGCTTGGGTACTCTACTCTGCCTCTTCTGTAAAGATTGACTCTGATAGCATCACCAAAGTCTCTGCTGAGACTTCTTCTTTCTCATATGTTTTAGTAGATGAGTGTTTTTAACTAGTTGTAAAGTATTAATGGGTAGAATGGAATAACGTTACTGTCAGAGATATTTTGGAAAATGGCTCTACTTTCTCTCTATTTAATCCTAACAGAAAAAGGGTGTGAAAATAAAATGTTTATTCTGTTTATTTAAACTTTTGACTGATAGAACGGTGACCAAAATATTACAAAGTATTTTAAAAAGTACTCAAAAGGTATGAAACTGCTTAGTCTAACAAGTTACACTATTGTAATTTAAACTCCAAACGGAGGGAGTGTACAAAAGTATCAAAACAGCAGCTCAAACAAACACTCGTGGGGGAAAACGCTCCTTTCTATAAACCACGTTAAAATAAAATAAACATCTTCTTGTGACACTTGTGTAGTTTATGTAAATAGTGAAACTTGTGTAGTGTATGTAAATATCTATAATGGCATTCAGTAACATATATAAACAAAATAATATACACGGCCGTCTTTAAAGCGGGGCAACTCACTCCTGGGGGGCCCAAAGCAGCTACCCCGTGGGCCCCGCTGTCCGCCAATTTTTATTTTTTTATTTGCCCCCTGGGCTCGCCGGTGCTGCGGCTGCACCGGGAGCCCACACACTAAAAGGGCCCGGTTGTGCGCTGTGGCCCCCTTGTTTTACCGCAGCAGGCTGGGAGGTAGTGACTGCTGTGGGTCACTTCCTCCCAGATGGAACGAAGCCGCGTAGGATGGAGGAGGAGGAGGCCGTCAGGAGGGAGCTGGAGTGCAGGAGCCTCACACTCCCAACAACCTCAGCCTGCCACTGGACCCCAGGGAACCCATAAGGTAGGCTGGAGGGTGGCTTTATAAATGTAAACGTTGCATGTGTGTGTGTGTGTGTGTCTTACTATGTGTGTATGTGTGTGAGTATGTCTGTCAGGGTGTCTGTGTGTGTGTTTCACCATTTCTGTGTGTGTCAGTATGTCTGTCAGTGTGTCAGTATGTCTGTCAGTATGTCTGTCAGTGTGTCTGTGTTTGTCAGTATGTCTGTGTGTCTTAGTATGTGTGTATGTGTCTGAGTATGTCTGTCAGGGTGTCTGTGTGTGTGTGTCACCATTTCTGTGTGTGTGTGTGTGTCTTAGTATGTCTGTCTGTGTGTGTCAGTATATCTGTGTGTGTCTTAGTATGTGTGTGAGTATGTCTGTCAGGGTGTCTGTGTCACTATGTCTGTGTGTCACTATGTATGTGCGTGTGTCAGTATGTCTGTCAGGGCCTTTGTGTGTGTCAGGATGTCTGTCAGTGTGTAAAAATGTAAACTGTGCATGTGTCAGTATGTCTGTGTTTGTGTGTGAGTATGTCTGTCAGGGTGTCTGTGTGTGTATCAGTATGTCTGTCAGTGTGTATCTCTGTTGTCAGTATGTATATCGGTGTATCTGTATTTAGTATATCTATGTTTCTCTATGTGGTCTGTGTGTATCTGCATGTGTGTCAGGTTGTGTATCTGTACGTTATCATTGTATGTATATTTATGCTGTCAGTGTGTGTACCTGCGTGTGTATATCTGTGTGTGCATCTGTATATAGTCAGTGTTTTTATCTGTGTATGCATGTGTGTCAGTATTTGCATCAGTGTGTCTGAGTATCCATATGTGTCAGTGTTTGTATATATGTCTATGTATGTGTGTCAGGTTGTGTGTCTGTGTGTCTGTATGTGTTAGTGTGTGTATCTGTGTCAGTCTGTATCTGCATGTGTGTTAGTGTGAGTGTCAGTGTTTATGTCTGTGTATCTGCATGTGTTTCAGTGTTTGGCAATCTGTGTACATGTGCATAAATCTCATCAGTCAAATCGCCAACACTTCACACAAGTGCACCCCTGCATTCAACCTTCAACACTACATACAAACACACTCCTGCATTGAAACGTCAACAATACATAAACACCAAAAATATATAAAAACACACCCCAGCATTTAAAAAACAAGCAAACAAAACTACACATAGATGCATGCTTGCATTCAAACACCAACACCACATACAAACACACCCCTACATTTACACAAACATACTCCATACACAAACATGCATTCAAACACACAAACACAACTCAGTGCTAAATACGACTCTGCAAGCATGGGAAAATGGTTCCGCTACTGCGTTGGGAAGTGGAGAGCGTGATTGCATGTCAGGGAGTGGGGGGCAGGGGGCCCCATCAAATTCTTGCCCAGGGCCAAATCAATTTTAAAGACGGCCCTGATAATATACATATGTGGTATTGCAATATAAATCTGCTAATTCAATATATGTGAAGACATTAACCACTGAACCCAAAACATTAATGCCATCTGAACTCAGAATTAAACTTAGATTGAGCACTGCCCAACGTGCCCCTATCAACAAGCCATCATACTGCATAATGTGTGATTTGGCAGGGGTAACATCAGTAATATGCAGTTGGAGGTCTTTTCAGATCCAACAGGTAGAGATGTCCCGAATAGTTCGCTGGCGAATAGTTCCTGGTGAACATAGCTTGTTCGCGTTCGCCACGGCGGGCGAACATATGCGATGTCATTGAGTAAACTTTGACCCTGTACCTCACAGTCAGCAGACACATTCCAGCCAATCAGCAGCAGACCCTCTCTCCCAGACCCTCCCACCTCCTGGACAGGACCCATTTTAGATTCATTCGGAAGCTGCATTCTAAGTGAGAGGAGGGACAGTGTAGCTGCTGCTGATTTAATAGGAAAATCAATAGCTAGGCTAGTGTATTCAGTGTCCACTACAGTCCTGAAGGACTCATCTGATCTCTGCTGTAAGGACAGCACCCCAAAAAGCCCTTTTTAGGGCTAGAACATCAGTCTGCTTTTTTTTTTTCTGTGTAATCTAATTGCAGTTGCCTGCCTGCCAGTGTTTTTGTCAGGCTCACAGCGTATACTGTGCCCACTTGCCCAGTGCCAACACTCATATCTGGTGTCACAATAGCTTGCATTTAAAAAAAAAAAAAACCTTTTTTGACTGTAATATAATAGCAGTCAGTTTCCTTCACCGGTGTGCGTTTCAGGGACTGCCAGGGCACAGTGTCACACCAGTGCAACTCATATCTGGTGTAACAGTAGTGTACATTTAAAAAAAAAAAAACCTAGAAATTTGACTGTGAAATAATAGCAGTCAGTTTCCTTCACACGTGTGCGTTTCAGGGCCTGCCAGGGCACAGTGTCGCACCAGTGCAACTCATATCTGGTGTAACAGTAGTGTACATTCACACGTGTGCGTTTCAGGGCCTGCCAGGGCACAGTGTCACACCAATGCAACTCATATCTGGTGTAACAGTAGTGTACATTTAAAAAAAAATACAATTTTGACTGTAATAGATTGAATAGCAGTTAGTTGTCTGCAAGCGTGTGTGTCAGGCCTCCAGCGTCTACTCTGCCAACTTCTGCCAGTGCACAGTGCCACTCATATCTGTTGTCACAGAAGCTTGCACGCATAGTACCACTAATCGAAAAAAAAATGACAGGCAGAGGCAGGCCACCCCGCAGGGGCCGTCGTGGTCGTGGTGCTGTGATTCCCTTTGGCCCTAGAATAATGCCCTGTGTTCAGAGGCCACGTACCCTGAACTCGAAAAGTTCTGAGGACATAGTTGACTGGCTAACACAGGACACCCAATCTTCTACAGCTTCTGCTCGGAACCTTGACGCACCATCCTCCTCCAGCTTAGCTTCGGGCACCTCTCAAGATACCACTCACCTGCCTGCCGCCACCACCAACACTAGCACCACAGCCGCTACACTTGATCTGTCAGAGGAGTTATTTACACATCAGTTGGAAGAAATGAGTGATGCGCAACCATTATTGCCAGAGGATGTAGATAACAGGGATATGTCTTAGTCAGGCAGCATTACACACATGGACGTACGGTGTGATGATGATGATGTTGTAACCGCTGCTGCTTTATTTGCTGAGTTGTCAGATACAAGTGAAGCGGTTGATGAGGACGATGCGTCCGTGGATGTCACGTGGGTGTCAACTAGAAGAGAAGAAGAACAGGGCGAAAGTTCAGATAGGGAGACAGAGAGGAGGAGGATACGAGTTGGAAGCAGGGGGAGGTCGTCGCAAGGAGCTAGTGGCACAGTCAGACAGCATGCATCGGCACCCGGGGTTAGACCGACAGCACGCCAATCAACGCATGCTGTGTCCACCACCAGAATGCCGTCATTGCACAGCTCAGCAGTGTGGCATTTTTTTTGTGTGTCTGCCTCTGACAACAGCGATGCCATGTGCAACCTGTGCCAAAAGAAACTGAGTCGTGGGAAGTCCAACACCCACCTAGGTACAACTGCTTTGTGAAGGCACATGATCGCACATCACAAATGCTATGGGATCAACACATGAGTACAAGCAGCACACAAACTCATAGCCGCCATCCTCCTCCTGGTCCAGCCACGTCAACCACTGCTGTCCTCCTTGCCCCCTCTCAACCATCCGCCACTCCATCTCTCGCCTTGAGCAATTCCTGCTCATCTGCCCACAGTCAGGTGTCTGTCAAGGACATGTTTGAGCGTAAGAAGCCAATGTCACAAAGTCACCCCCTTGCCCGGCATCTGACAGCTGGCTTGTCTGAACTCTTAGCCCGCCAGCTTTTACCATACAAGCTGGTGGAGTCTGAGGCGTTCCAAAAATTTGTAGCTATTGGGACACCGCAGTGGAAGGTACCCGGACGAAATTTCTTTGCACAAAAGGCAATCCCCAACCTGTACTCGATTGTGCAAAAGGAAGTAATGGCATGTCTGGCACACAGTGTTGGGGCAAGGGTCCATCTGACCACTGATACCTGGTCTGCAAAGCATGGTCAGGGCAGGTATATCACCTACACTGCGCATTGGGTAAACCTGCTGACATCTGCCAAGCTTGGAATGCGTGGCTCTGCAGAGGAGTTGGTGACACCGCCACGACTTGCAGGCAGGCCTGCTGCCACCTCCTCTACTCCTCCTACTCCATCCTCTTCCATAACCTCCTCGGCTGAGTCCTGTTCTGCTGCTACGTCTTGCTCCACATCAACGGCACCCCCCAGCTCCCAGGTACTATTCCACATCCCGGATACGCCGTCTTGGGGTTGACTTGGGGTTGACTTGCCTGAAAGCAGAGAGTCACACCGGACCAGCACTCCTGTCCGCCATGAACGCACAGGTGGATCAGTGGCTGACTCCGCACCAACTGGAGATCGGCAAAGTGGTTTGTGACAACGGAATAAATTTTTTGGCGGCATTGAATTTGGGCAAGTTGACACATGTGCCGTGCATGGCACGTGTGTAATCTAATCGTACAACGCTTTGTGCATAAGTACCCAGGCTTACAGGACGTCCTGAAGCAGGCCAGGAAGGTGTGTGGCCATTTCAGGCGTTCCTAGACGGCCATGGCGCACTTTGCAGATATCCAGCGGCGAAACAGCATGCCAGTGAGGTGCTTGATTTGCGACAGCCCGACATTCAACACTCCTAATGTTCAACCGCCTGCTCCAACAAGAAAAAGCCGTTAACGACTATTTGTATGACCGGGGTGCTAGGACAGCCTCTACGGAGCTGGGAATTCTGGGAAACACAGACGTGTTGTTGATGGAGGACATGCGGACCTTTTTAAGTCCTACACATCGCCACAGCCCTTCGGGGTCCACCATCAGAGAACAGCTCGACCGACAGGTAGCAGACTACCTCGCCTTAACTGCAGATATCGACACTCTGAGGTGCGATGAACCCCTTGATTACTGGGTGTGCAGGCTTGACCTGTGGCCTGAGCTATCCCAATTTGCGATAGAACTTCTGGCCTGCCCTGCTTCAAGTGTCCTGTCAGAAAGGACCTTCAGTGCAGCAGGAGGTATTGTCACTGAGAAGAGAAGTCGCCTAGGTCAAAAAAGTCTAGATTACCTCACCTTTATTAAGATGAATGAGGGATGGATCCCGAAGGGACTGACAGTGGGCGATACATTCGACTAAAAAAGGCCTGATGAGGGGGACATAACAGGGATTAAACTGATAGGAATAGTACTACTTAACACACCACTCCTATCTGGTGGCACATTAGATTGCACGCGCAGTGCCCCAAATTTGAAGTAGGAAGACCGACCAAGCATCTTTTTCCATCTCCCGGTTCCTAAAATCGATGCCATATACACGTCCCCTGGTAGGGGACGTAATAGGGGTTAAACTGATAGGAATAGTACTACTTAACACACCTTATAATAATGCCTAGATAGGCAACGCAGAGAGAGGAGTCTGTAGAAGAGGAGTCAGAGGAGGAAGGTGGCTTTGAGGAGGTGGAAGACCAAACACAGCAGGCGTCCCAGGGGGCTTGTTGTCACCTTTTGGGGACCCTTGGTGTTGTACGTGGCTGGGTGGAGGAAGAGACCTTCAATGACATCAGTGAGGACAAGGAACGGGACATGGCTAGCTTGGTATCCAACCTTGTGCAAATGGACTGTTTGTGGTTGTTTGCAGTGCGTTAAACGGGGAGTTTGGTCTGTCACTGTGAAGCGGGCGTAACCCTTACACTACCTGATCGATACAACATCATACCTGATGTTTTAAAGCACATTATTCCAAACAATTTAGGAATGTTACGTGATTTATGCCCTTTACGGATTAAAACCAGACTCTGCATCAACTATGTAATTTTCCATGGGAGTTTTGCCATGGATCCCCCTCCGGCATGCCGCAGTCCAGGTGTTCGTCCCCTTGAAACAACCTTTCCATCACTATTGTGGCCAGAAAGTCTATGGCGGTTCGCCCGTTCGCGAACATTTGCGGAAATAAGCATTCGCCGTTTGCGAACGGAACATTTTATGTTCGCGACATCTCTACCAACAGGTACTCCTTTCATTGGAGGGGTACCTAACAACATTAGTT
The DNA here is from genome assembly GCF_036172605.1 of Pelobates fuscus. Classification (NCBI taxonomy): domain Eukaryota; kingdom Metazoa; phylum Chordata; class Amphibia; order Anura; family Pelobatidae; genus Pelobates; species Pelobates fuscus. Next base: position 112,430,329 of record NC_086326.1, read on the forward strand.
ATGCAGAAAACCTACTCTTGGATGTGGACATAGATTTGCACAGTATTGTTCTTAAAAAGCTGATCAGACCTTATTGGTCAGTGTATGGCCATAAAGTGTCTCCACCAATAGAGAGAGTCTTAATTTGATGGAAGCTCAGACCTCTCAAACATCACCAGGGCAACACCCTCTGTTGGTGAGAAATCCTAGTGAGTAATCATTCTGTCATTAAGTACCATAAAGACAGGAACAAACGTTTATTATTACGAAGAAAGGCTGCATTAACCATGCAGGTGCATTAATATATTACTTTAGGTCAAGCATGTCAAACTCGCGGCCCACAAGGACCATCTTTGTGGCCCGGCGGGCTGCGAGTACATGCTGGTGTTATAGCAGAGCAGGCACCTGCTTTCCCCACATTGCAGGTGCCTACTCTGCTAACACTTAGGGAAGGAGGGCCAGCGAGGGAGCTCAGTGTTCCTGCTCCTCACAGCTCCCTCGCTGTGTGTCAGTGAGTATGTTTGTGTCTGTCAGTGAGTATGTGTGTGTCTGTCAGTGAGTATGTGTCTGTCTGTCAGTGAGTATGTGTCTGTCTGTCTGTCAGTGAGTATGTGTGTGTGTCTGTGTTTGTGTGTGTCTGTCAGTGAGTGTGTGTGTCTGTCAGTAAGTGTGTGTGTCTGTCAGTAAGTGTGTGTGTGTGTTGATCAGTGTTGCATTGGCTATGACTGGACAGTGGAGTACCTGGAGGTGCATGGAGGCACGCAACGCCACGTGACATCGACGTGCTCCACCTTCACGGGGTTTCAAGAAGTAGCGGGAGGATCAGATTTGGCACAGAATGGTAGAGGGGGGTGACTGGGATTTAGTAGGGGGGGATTCTGGTTTTTTTTTATACTGTACTTTTTAAAATAACCTGCGTTTATTATGAAAAAATAGGGGAGGCCTTACAGTAGTAGCCTGTGTCCACAGTTAGCATGTCTACTCCTCACTATCTGTGCTCAATTAAGTGCAGTTTAAGCAATCTGTTAATACTCTGTTAATATTCGTACTTCTACGCTATACTTCTACGCTACAGTTGAACCTAGCCCGTAAAGAAATGTTTCATGTATAACTTAGTTAAGCCATATAAATGATACTCATGTACCCTAAGCGTGTAACCTTAACAAAAAATTAAATGTGCTGATGTCTCTGCCATGATATTGTATACCAACGTATAGCTTGTACACGTTGTCGTTGCGCTACAAGCCTGTTTTGTAATCGTATGCACAAGAAAAAATAAAGAATTAAAAATAAAAATTCTGAAAAAATAAATATTTTTTTTTGGCCCGAATAAACTTAAACCTTGTTTATGTGGCCTGTGCCAGACTTTGAATTTGACATGCTTGCTTTAGGTGAATATAAAAAAGAAATATTCTCAAAAATACTTGGTAGCTATGGAATTTACACTTTTGCAAATGTACCTTCAAACTATGGTGTCCATGTTTTGCATATAAGCACAATATACTTACTTTAAAGTGGCAATATAATTTCTTATATTTTTAAAATTATTACATACCTTTTGGTGATTTTTCTTTCTCAATAATGCCAAAAATTCAGATATAGATTTCCTCACTCTTTCCTCCCATCCTTCCTTCCCATCCAGTTCTACCAGACTTGTGCTTCTTCCCTCCCCAATCTGGGGTTCCCATGAATCTAACCAATAAGAAGTGAGAACAAGAGCAGGGGCCAGTGGAAGTTCCATGCGATCAAGCAGAAGTCTCATTTCTAGTGTATTCGAAAGAAAGTTGGAGAGCTTAGGTGAGCCTCCAATTGGGCAGTCCCATTCTTGTCCAAACAAAACCTCATCACCTTCCATCCATGACAGATATGTCACACGTCGTGGGGGAGAAAATATGTCCAAAAATGTACGACCCCCAAGATCAAAGGTCACAGCCTGCCTAACATAGAGAGGGGGTGGGAGTGTAGAAGCAGGAGGTCGTGGGCAAAACCATAAGGAAGAAAGACAAAGTAGCATGTTTCCTATAAATGAATAAAGAAGAATTGTAAGGATGATGCATACACACCGGGTATTACCATTTATGAATTGTTGCCTTCTATCTTTCTGTTATAATTCACATTAATGCCCCCTCCCTTCTCTTGTACAATTACTTCCTTGTTATAATTCCAGGGCTTTTACAGTTTGGTAGAGGCAAATATCTTACCAGGACACTGTCTGGCTCCCTCCAGCAAAGTGGACATGGCAAAGCTGGGAGTTCCAAACACACAAATTGTTGTAGTATCTGCATTATGATCTAAGCCAGATGAAAAGAAATTAAAAGAGAAATATCAGTACAATAGTAATACTTCAAAACATATCAAATGTTATATCATACAGAATCTCATTCCTTGCCAAAGTTGAAAATGTTTACCAATTTTAGATGTCTTTAGTAGGGCACAACATTGATACTTTATTAGACTAGGCTCTATCAAAATATATTATATCTTACATACAAAAATATACTACCAGAACAAAACAGAATGTAAATATTTAAATAACAATGCAGTACTTGATGCATAACATAAGTTAACATAACAAACTTATTGATAGGGATGTCCCGAACGGTTCGCTGGCGAATAGTTCCTGGCGAACATAGCATGTTCGCGTTCGCCATGGATGGCGAACATATGCGATGTTCGGTCCGCCCCCTATTCTTCATCATTGAGTAAACTTTGACCCTGTTGTGGCGAAACCGACCTCGCCACATGTCCTTGGAGGGGGCTGCTTGCCCGCCTCTTGCCTTTGGACTATGGCCCTGGGAGATTGGGCCCTTTTACAAAATGTATTTGGCCCTAACAGAGTGCATGTCACTCATTCTGGCCCTTTAAACACAGTGGGGCCATTCGGTGCTTGCCCTGTGTGAGCAGTGATACCCCCAGATAGCTATGCCATGGAGCCTATTCATATAATGAAAGACTATGGGAAAGACTTTGGCTCCATGGCAATTAAACTGTATTTGTGTGGTCTGCGTGCCATTCACCTAATAATGTGCACGAAGACCTGAGCTATCTGGGGATATGTTACATGTCTGTGTTTAATGTATAAAAGTAACTTTATATATTTTAAAACATAATCCTGTATTTAGGTCCCCACATGTGTAATGGAGTTTTGTCTTTGACCTGGGAGATAATTGGATTACTTCTCCAATTATCTCCAGGGCAGAAGGGAGGAAACCAGGATGCATTGTGGGGATGTTTTTACTTTTACTGTTTGAGTCAGATTAAAATACTACCAGCCAGGGGGAACAAAAGATACTTTTACTAACTTTTGAACCCCTGGTCTGATTCAACCCCTGGTCTGATTATTTTTTAATATGTTGTTCCCCTGAATGGATTGATTGTGGATATGTATTTTTATGTGAATGTGATGTATGGTTTTAAAGTTACAGAGTATGTGTGAAAACTGTATTTTTACTGTATGTAGTAATTATGTTAATTGCTTATCTGAGGGGAGGGGATGTGTGGGTTGTACTGTTGCTTGATTGGTTGTTTTATGCCTCCCCCTGGGTGTGTCCTGTATGTGCACAACTGTAATAAAGACCAGGCTGGGTGTTCCAGACCTCAGATTCTGCTTGACCCTCAAACCGATGTGTCGTCTCGTTTTTGGGGGAATTGGATTGTATGCTGACTGCCAGGAGTGTAAGCGGATTATATGCTTTTCCTGTTCAGCTATTCCAGGGTTTGTGTGTTTCCAGTTCGGGAGTTGGAAGATTTGTACAGTTTGCAGTCCGGGAGATTGGTGCTTGCAGTAGCTGCTGGTCTAGGAAAAAGGGTATTATCGCCTAAACTAGGTTTTATCCTCTTGTAAGTGAAATGGTCCGTTACAATTGGTGGCAAGCGGCGGGATCGTTCCTACAGCCAGAAGGACAGCTACAGACAACACCAATTCCTTGGAGTTACAAATTGAGAGCAACGTTAGCACTCATGCAGCGCCCCTGGCAGCAGAGGTATCCAGCGACTTGGAGCAGACAAGTATGGAAGGCTCTGACGCTGAAGATTATGGGCTGGCCGAGGTGAGGCAGCGAGTGGCCCAGTATGGGGGTTATGTATCCAGGGCCGGCCTTAGGCAAATAGGCGCCCTGTGCGGAAAGTCTTCATGGCGCCCCCCCACCAACCACCAAGTTGCCTGAATACAGTAACACACACAGGCACCAGGGACGTGTATATCGTGAGGCAAACAAGGCATCTGCCTTAGGTGGCACTTTGCAGGGGGTGGCAAAAAAAGCCGCCCCCAAACCCCCAGGCAGATCCCTTGCTTGCCTCACGTCCTGGGGGGCTCAAGAGCTGGCCGGCTGGCCATGTTTGAGCTCCCCCCCCCCCCCGAGGCTGGCAGCGGGCAGCGAAGGAGCATACTCACCTGAGCTCTTCCTGCTCAGCTCCCTCTGCGCCGCTTAATGAAGCCGGGAGCCGGAATATGACGCCAGTCCGGCTCCTGGCATCACTAAGAGCCGCCTACTCAGTCTGTGCGCCCCCTGCCTGCCCGCCCAGCAGCCACACTGGACTGCAGGCAAGAAATCCACTCCAGCTCTCCCATGGAGGCTGGGTGGATTTAAAATAAAATTAAAAAAATATTAGTTTGTGAGTGTTAGTGGAAATGTCTGTGTGTGTGTGTGTCTGTGAGTGTGTATGTCTAAGTGCATGTGTGTGTGTGTCTGTGAGTGAATGTGTGTGTGTGTGTCTGTAGGTGTCTGTAAGTGTGTGTGTGTGTGTCTGTGAGTGAATGTGTGTGTCAGTCAGTGAGTGTGTATGTGTCAGTGAGTGAGTGTGTATGTGTCGGTCAGTGGGGGCGTGCGTCTTTCAGTGAGTGCATGCGTCTGTCAGTGAGAGTGTGCATCTGTCAGTGTGTGTCCAAGTAATAGTGTGTGTGTGTGTGTATGTCATTGTTTGTCAGTGTATATGAGAGTGTGTGTCTGTCAGTGAGTGTGCGTCTGTCAGTGAGTGAGCGTCTGTCAGTCAAAGTGCGGCCTTGACAGGAAGGGGTGGGGGAAATTTAAACTTGGTTACAGGCATGTACACACACACACACACACACTCAGTTAAAGGCAGTCACACATACAGGCACAGGCACACACAATGGCACAGCTACAGCGACACACACAATTAGAGTCACACACAGACAGTCACACACACACACAGACAGTCACACACACAGACAGACAGTTATACACACACACACAGGCAGTCACACACACACACAGGCAGTCACACACACACAGGCAGGCAATCACACACAGACAGTTACAGACAGACAGACAGTTACAAACAGACAGACACACACAGGCAGGCAGACAGTCACACACACAGGCAGTCACACACACAGGCAGTCACACACACAGGCAGTCACACACACACACACACACACACAGGCAGTCACACACACAGACAGGCAGTCACACACACACACAGACAGGTAGTCACACACAGACAGGCAGTCACACACACACACACACAGACAGGTAGTCACACACAGACAGACAGTCACACACAGGCAGTCACACACACACACACAGGCAGCCACACACACAGACAGGCAGTAACACACACACACACAGACAGGCAGTCACACACACACACACACACAGTCACACAGCCACATGGGACATGTGGGGGGGCTATAGAGACACATGGGGGCTATAATTAGACACATGGGGCTGGGGAGGGGGCTACACATGGGGCTATATGGACATATGAAGGGCTGGGAGGGGGTACAGGGACACATGGAGGGCTGGGGGGGCTATAGGGACACATGAAGGGCTGGAGGGGGGGTATAGGAGCATATGAAGGGCTGGGAGGGGGGAATAGTGGGACACATAGAGGGCTGGAAAAGAGGGCTAACAGGCAAACAGTCACACTTACCTCTATCCAGTGGATGCAGCTGGCTGATGGGGAAGCAGGGACTCCTTCCCTCTTCCTGTGCAGCAGGGGCTTCGGGAGGTATTAGCCCCGCCTCTGCCTCACGATAAGCCCCGCCCCCGCAGCTCGGTAAGCCCCGCCCCCTCTGCCGCGATTTTTTTTTTTTTTTTTTAATAGACCCTGACACCGGCCATGTGCGGGCTGTGTCGGCTGTCAGGGCGCCCCCTGCTCCATGGCGCCCTGTGCGGCCGCACAGCTCGCACACCCCTAAGGCCGGCCCTGTATGTATCCATGGAGATATTCCAGGGGATCTGGAACCAGGTCATGGCTAAGCGAAACTCAAGGATGGACGGAGAGTATGCTCAGCGGAAAGAGTGTTACAGCAGCAGAGTAGAGGCTGCATCCGAGGAGGTTAGCCGTCTTCCCCTGAGGCGGCAGTGTGTAACCCAGGGAGCTAAAGGTGCCGTCCTTCCTCCCCAGCGGCAGAGTAAGTCCCAGGGAGCTAAAGGTGCCATCCTTCCTCCCCAGCGGCAGATTGTATCACCAGGAGCTGAAGGTGTCGTCCTTCCTCGCCAGCGGCAGATTGTATCTCAGGGAGCTGAAGGTGCCGTCCTTCCTCCCCAGCGGCAGTGTGTGTCCCAGGGAGCTGAAGGTGCCGTCCTTCCTCCCCAGCGGCAGTGTGTACCCCAGGGAGCTGAAGGTGCAATCCTTCCTCCCCGGCGGCAGTGTGTATCCCAGGGAGCTGAAGGTGCCGTCCTTCCTCCCCAGCGGCAGTGTGTACCCCAGGGAGCTGATGGTGTTGTCCTTCCTCCCCAGCGGCAGTGTGTAACCCAGGGAGCCGAAGGTGTCGTCCTTCCTCCCCAGCAGCAGCGTGTACCCCAGGGAGCTGAGGGTGCAATCCTTCCTCCCCAGCGACAGTGTGTATCCCAGGGAGCTGAAGGTGTCGCCCTTCCTCCCCAGCGGCAGTGTGTGTCCCAGGGAGCAGAAGGTGCCGTCCTTCCTCCCCAGCGCCGTCCTTCCTTCCGCCACAGAGCAGTGTAGCCAGAGGGGAGACAGTCGGTCTCTCCCTCCCACAACCAGGCTCCAACCAGGCTACTTCAGGAGGTCAGATACCCTGTTAGTCTGGGGGTTAAAGGGGAGAAGTGTGGTGAAACCAACCTCGCCACGTGTCCTTGGAGGGGTTCGTGTGTTTCCAGTTCGGGAGTTGGAAGATTTGTACAGTTTGCAGTCCGGGAGATTGGTGCTTGCAGTAGCTGCTGGTCTAGGAAAAAGGGGATTATCGCCTATACTAGGTTTTATCCTCTTGTAAGTGAAACGGTCCGTTACACCTGTACCTTACAGTCAACAGACACATTCCAGCCAATCAGCAGCAGACTCTCCCTCCCAGACCCTCCCACCTCATAGACAGCATACAATTTAGATTAATTCTGAAGCTGCATTCATTTTTTTTTCTATTATTATTTTTTTTGTGTGTGTTTGTGTTTATTATACATTATCCTCCATAGCCAGTGACCTGTATTTATTATACATTATCCCCCATAGCCAGTAACCTGTGTTTATTATACATTATCCCCCCATAGCCAGTAACCTGTGTTTATTATACATTATCCCCCATAGCCAGTAACCTGTGTTTATTATACATTATCCCCCATAGCCAGTAACCTGAGTGTAATATAGAGATACTGAGTGTAATACAGGGATACAGTGTGTAATACAGGGACACTGTGTGTAATATAGAGATGCTGGGTGTAATACAGGGATACAGTGTGCAATATAGAGACACTGAGTGCAATATAGGGATACTGTGTATAATACAGGGATACTGAGTGTAATATAGAGATACTGTGTGTAATATAGAGATACTGAGTGTAATACAGGGATACGGTTTGTAATACAGGGATACTGACTGTAATATAGAGATACTGTGTGTAATACAGAGATACTGTGTGTATTATAGAGATGCTGTGTGTAATATAGAGATACTGAGTGTAATACAGGGATACTGTGTGTAATATAGGGATACTGACTGTAATATAGAGATACTGTGTGTAATTCAGAGATACTGAGTGTAATACAGGGATACATTGTGTAATATAGAGATACTGTGTGCAATACAGAGATACTGTGTGTAATATAGAGATAGTGAGTGTAATACAGGGATACTGAGTGTAATACAGGGATACTGAGTGTAATATAGAGATACTGAGTGTAATACAGGGATACTGAGTGTAATACAGGGATACTGAGTGTAATATAGAGATACTGAGTGTAATACAGGGATACTGGGTGTAATACAGGGATACTGGGTGTAATACAGGGATACTGAGTGTAATATAGAGATACTGTGTGTAATACAGGGATACTGTGTGTAATACAGGGATACTGAGTGTAATACAGGGATACTGAGTGTAATATAGAGATACTGTGTGTAATATAGAGATACTGAGTGCAATGCAGGGATAATGTGTGTAATACAGGGATACTGTGTGTAATACAGGGATACTGTGTGTAATACAGGGATACTGTGTGTAATATAGAGATACTGTGTGTACTATAGAGATACTGTGTGTAATACAGAGATACTGAGTGTTAGACTAGGCTCTATCAAAATATATTATATCTTACATACAAAAATATACTACCAGAACGAAAACAGAATGTAAATATTTAAATAACAATGCAGTACTTGATGCATAACATAAGTTAACATAACAAACTTATTGATAGAGATGTCCCGAACGGTTCGCTGGCGAATAGTTCCTGGCGAACATAGCATGTTCGTTTTTGCCACGGATGGCGAACATATGCGATGAGATATGAGATACTGTGTGTAATATAGAGATACTGAGTGTAATACAGGGATACTGTGTGTAATATAGGGATACTGACTGTAATATAGAGATACTGTGTGTAATTCAGAGATACTGAGTGTAATACAGGGATACAGTGTGTAATATAGAGATACTGTGTGCAATACAGAGATACTGTGTGTGATATAGAGATACTGTGTGTAATACAGGGATACTGTGTGTAATGCAGGGACACTGTGTGTAATATAGAGATACTGAGTGTAATACAGGGATACAGTGTGTAATAAAGGGATACAGTGTGTAATAAAGGCATACTGAGTGTAATACAGGGATACTGAGTGTAATACAGGGATACTGTGTGTAATACAGAGATGCTGAGTGTAATACAGAGATGCTGAGTGTAATATAGAGATACTGAGTGTAATATAGAGATACTGTGGCGAAACCGACCACGCCACGTGTCCTTGGAGGGGGCTGCTTGCCAGCCTCTTGCCTTTGGACTATGGACCCGACTTTATGTGAATGTGTTAACCCAGATAGCTATGCCATGGAGCCCATTCGTGTAGTTAAAGACTTTGGCTCCATGGCAATTGAACTGTGTGAATAGGATCTGCACGCTATTCGGTAGTTTTGTGCGCTCAGATCCCAGCTATCTGGGGATATGTGAAATGTCTGTGTGTTATGTGTAAAAGGTGACTTTAATTATTTTAAAGTGTTTTACTGTCTTTGTGTCCCCATGTGCTCAATGGAGTCTGTCTCTGTCCTGGGAGGTAATTGCATTACTTCTCCATCGTCTCCAGGAGAGAGGGCTCTGTAAAACCGGTCTGAGCCGGAAAGCCATGCTGGCAGGGGTTTTAAAAGATACTTTACTAACTTTTGAACCCCTGGTCTGATTCATGCCATTTTTTAATATGTTGTTCCCCTGAATGGATTGATTGTGGATATGTATTTTTATGTGAATGTGATGTATGGTTTTAGAGTTATGAAAGTTGGGTAGAAAGTATGTTTTAACTGTATGTATAATTGAGTTTCCTCTCAGGATAAGGGGAGGGAATATGTGGGATGTAACTGATGTGTGAGTGGTTGTTTTATACCTCCCTGTGGGCGGACCTGTATTTGTAACAACTGCAATAAAAACCAGGCTGGGTGTGCCAGAACCTCAGATTCTGCTTGACCCTCAAAACGAAGTGTCGTCTCGTTATTGGGGGAATTGGATTGTATGCTGACTGCCAGGAGTGTAAGCGGATTATATGCTTTTCCTGTTCAGCTATTCCAGGGTTCATGTGCTTCCAGTTCGGGAGTTGGAAGATTTGTACAGTTTGCAGTTCGGGAGATTGGTGCTTGCAGTAGCTGCCGGTCTATGGAAAAGGGGATTATCACCTAAACGGTTTTTATCCTCTTGTAAGTGAAACGGTCCGTTACAGATACTGTGTGTAATATAGAGATACTGTGTGTAATACATGGATACTGACTGTAATAGAGATACTGTGTGTAATACAGGGATACTGAGTGTATTATAGAGATACTGTGTGTATTATAGGGAGACTGTGTGTAATACAGGGATACTGTGTGTAATACAGGGATACTGTGTGTAATATAGAGATACTGAGTGTAATATAGAGATAATGAGTGTAATACAGGGAGACTGTGTGTAATACAGGGATACTGTGTGTAATATAGAGATACTGAGTGTAATATAGAGATAATGAGTGTAATACAGGGATACTGTGTGTAATATAGAGATACGGTGTGCAATACAGAGATACTGTGTGTAATACAGAGATACTGTGTGTAATACAGAGATACTGAGTGTAATACAGGGATACAGTGTGTAATATAGAGATACTGTGTGTAATACAGAGATACTGAGTGTAATACAGGGATACTGTGTGTAATATAGAGTGTGACCTTCATGGGCAAAGCATCACAGTCCTCTAGGGTAACAGGCATAGAACAACAGTCTCTTGTGCAAAAATGGTGTGGTTTATTTAGAGCGTGCACAAAATCCATACAGCAATCAGTTTGTTCAAAAACTGCAGCACAACAGAAAGGAAAATCTACAAAATAAATCCTAGCTCAAATTTGAGCACTAACTAAACATAAAGAAATGTCCCTTACTAACCAGGGTAATAAACTACACAAATCAAAAATAAGCATTGGTTTCACCAACCTTTAGCACTTTGTTTAGATGCTGCTCTGCACAGACCCGCTCTCTCTCTCTGCAGGTCAGATTGTATCTGACTTATTTCTGCTCTGAGACCTGCTAATTAAAGCCTCAGCAGTTGCTAATTGGGCAGGTGAATGTGTATAGACTATGGAGGATTCTGGGTCCTAGATACCTTCCTTCTATTACCCTCCCATAGACTCTGTCACATATCCCCCCTGCCAGCTTAGACCCATCGGTCGTAGCCACCTTTGACAACAAACAATGGACTCTGGATAAACCATCTGCATTCCCCTTGGTCTTTACCAGCTCTATGCTCCATAGAGAAATTATATGGCTGAAGACTAAGGAACCACCTAGTTACTCTGGCATTTGTTTCCTTGTTATGTCTCATCCACGTCAATGGCGCATGATCTGTGACAAGTTTGAACCTTCTCCCCAACAGATAAAACTTAAGTGTTTCCAGTGCCCATTTTATGGCCAAGCATTCTATCTCAACCACTGAGTATCTCTGTTCATGGGGATTCAGCTTCTTGCTCAGGTACATAATGGGATTGTTAAGACCTGCAGGGGAGATGTTACTGCGGTCCCTCGTTCCTTTTCCAGCTGCTGAGTATAAGTGACCATAGCTCCAGCAGGGGGTAGAGATGAACACAGCTTCACGACAATCCTTCCCAGTAGTTAGAGTATCCTTTCCCCAAACATGAGCCAAGACTTCATGAAGGGTGTAACAGAACTAAAGCTTTATTGAAACAGGCTGGCTTTTATGGGGGTCCTCATGCAAGAGGACCTCCCAAAACAAACAAACATATTACCAATCACTGTACAGTATTTTCTTACTACACGCCCCTTCCTCTGCCTGGAAGATAGGGAGATAAGTTAAAGGTTAAATCAATTATCTCCAGGCAGAGGGCACACATTTTACCCAAACATTGGAACACCCCTTTCCCCACAAGGTATCCCCACAAAATACATATCCCCTGATAGCCCCGATCTGGGAGGCAAACATATCCAAATTTCACCCAGATCGGTTCAGGGGTTCTTAAAAAGTGTGGAAGTCTTAGTTTACCGACCACACACGAGGCTCCTGCCCAAAACAGTTCCACGAATTCAGTGTGTGGGGTCGGTCAGTTGGGGAAAAGGGCGAAAACTGTCAAAAGTCCCGAAAATACCCTCCTGGCTCATAGGAGCGATTGTTCCCCTGGTCCATACGGATATAACTACCGAATGCCGCTCTTCTGGGTGTTCGGCAAGTGGGAGAACCGGCCGTCCGGTAGTTTTCAGCGGTACTTCGCACGGTCGAGTGTCCGATTTTAGTTCCAGACACTCGACGACCAAGTCCCGCTGACTCGCCTCGTGCGGACAAGATGGCCGCCGTTTTCTTTTCCTCGTGGCGTGCGGCTATACAAACAACGGCCACCCAGGGAACACTTAATTGTCGGTGCTCAGATCACAACAAGCAAGGAGGGAGGTCGTGGTTTGGTGATGCAAACTGCCGAACGGATAAGCTACTGTTGGCAGAAAAAAGGGGAATTAAACACAAAACATAGAAGAAAAGGTTAGCTGAGGTCTCTTTTCTTCACATTACTCCCCCTTAGTTCCATGGGTCGGCATACCCGCCTAGACCCTGCCGGGTTGGCTAGGGGATGTCCGGGTGGTAGCATTAAGAGTCCAAGTCTGTCTGACGGGAAAGTCCATCCGCATTACCGTTCTGTTTGCCCGGACGGTACTGCAGTGTAAAATTGTATGGTTGCAACGCTAAACTCCAGCGTAATAACCGGGGATTGTCTCCCGAGACTCGGTTGAGCCAAATGAGAGGGTTGTGATCAGTTAGTAGCGTAAAAGCTCGGCCGTAGAGGTAGGGTTGAAGTTTCTTTAAGGCCCATACCAACGCCAAGCATTCCTTTTCTACGGTGGCATAGCTGACCTCCCGAGGTAGTAACTTCCGACTGAGGTATGCCACCGGGTGTTCCATGCCATCTTCCCCCACCTGGCTCAGCACGGCTCCCAGCCCAAACATAGAGGCATCTGTGTGAACGAGAAATGTCTTATTAGGGTCTGGGGCCGCCAATACTGGAGCTTTGCTCAGAGCTGCTTTGAGACTTTGAAACGCTGCTGCACACTCCGGGGACCACAATACCTGCTTGGGTAGGGCTTTTTTGGTTAGATCGGTGAGGGGCTTGGCTAGAGTGCTATACTCGGGGACAAACTTGCGATAGTACCCTGCTGTGCCTAAGAAAGCTAGGACCTGAGTCTTAGTGCGGGGTTGGGGCCAATTTGCTATGGCCTCTATTTTGGCGGGCTCGGGCCTCTGTTTACCCGAACCTACCCGATGCCCCAAATACTGGACTTCTGCCATGCCCACATGGCACTTCTCGGGTTTCAGGGTAAGGCCGGCTTCCTGTAATTTGTGGAATACCAAAGCCAAGTGCCCCAGGTGAGCTTCCCATGTGCCGCTGTAGATGGCGATGTCATCCAAGTAAGCACATGCGAAGTCCTGCATTCCTTCCAGAAGTCGGTCCGCCATCCGCTGAAATGTAGCCGGGGCATTCTTCATCCCAAACGGCATAACCTTAAATTGGTATAGCCCGAATGGGGTGACGAAGGCTGACTTAGGGATGGCAGCCGGGTCTAGGGGAATTTGCCAATAGCCTTTACACAGATCTAAAGTAGTCAGGAAGTGTCCACTAGCCATGCGATCGAGCAATTCGTCGATCCGCGGCATAGGGTAGGCATCTGTGATTGTCCTGTCATTTAGTTTCCGGTAGTCAATACAGAAACGAGTGGTGCCGTCTCGCTTTGGTACTAACACTACCGGAGACGCCCAGGGACTTTGGGAAGCCTCAATAACCCCTAGTTCGAGCATTTCCTGGAGTTCCTTCCACATGCTCGTGCGTACTGCTGCTGGTATACGATAGGGCTGTTGTCTCAAGGGGTTTTCCCCCTGGGTCTCTACCCGGTGTACTGCGGCGGACGTGTATCCGGGTAGAGAGGAGAATAGCCCACCGTATTCCTGGAGCAGGTGCTTAGCGTCTGCCTGCTGAGGGGGGTCTAGCTTGTCTCCTAACCCCACTTGTTCTACTGTCCCGGGGTTAGCCGCTAGTAGGTCTGGTAAGGGGAGTCCCTCACTGTCGTCTGTAGATGGGGCGCATATGGCAGCCACATCTTCCGAGCGTCCGTGATAGGGCTTCAACATGTTGACATGAAAGGCCCGTCTTACTCTTTCATCCGAACATTTGGCCACGATATACGTGGTGTCACTAATCTTCTCGACTATTTTAAATAGCCCCTGCCAGGCTGCCTGGAGCTTGTTCTTTTTGGATGGTCTGAGGGCTAACACCCTTTGCCCTATGTCCAGGTTCCTATCTCTTGCCCCGTGGTCATACCATTGTTTCTGGCGTTTCTGGGCCGCCCGCAAGTTCTCCCGAACGGACTCGGTGAGAGCTTGCAGGCGGTCCCGAAACTCCAGCACGTATGGCAGGACTGGGACTCCCTCCTCTCCTGTGTTGCCCTCCCAGTGCTCTCGTATGAGGTTCAGGGGTCCCCGAACTTTTCTCCCGTAGAGGAGTTCGAAGGGGGAGAACCCAGTGGACGCCTGAGGCACTTCCCGGTAGGCAAACAGGAGGTGAGGTAGAAACTTCTCCCATTGACCGTAGGACTCAGTGAACGCCGTGAGCATTTGCTTAAGCGTGCCGTTAAATCGTTCACAGAGACCATTGGTCTGTGGGTGATAGGGGGAGCTGAATAAAGGTTTAACCCCGCAGCTCTGCCACAACTGTTGCGTTACAGTTGCCGTGAACTGGGTCCCTTGGTCGGAAAGTATTTCCCGGGGGAACCCTACTCGGGAAAAGATCTTGACTAGGGCCTCTGCCACCGTCTCCGCCTCAATGTTGGAGAGCGCCACCGCCTCAGGGTATCTGGTGGCATAGTCCACCACCGTGAGTATGTAGCGCTTTCCGGAGGAGCTGGGTTTGTTGAGAGGCCCCACCAGGTCTACTGCTACCCGGTAGAATGGCTCGTCAATTATAGGTAGGGGTCTTAATTTGGCCCTAGGGTGATCCCCCCTTTTCCCTACTCGTTGACAGGTATCACAGGTTCTACAGTAAGACTGCACATCGGTGGATATTCCTGGCCAGAAGAACGTCTGGGTAAGGCGGTCCTTAGTTTTCTTGATACCCAGATGTCCGGCTAGCGGGATATCGTGGCTGAGCCTTAGAAGCTCCGCCCTGTATTTCCGGGGTACTACCAGCTGCCTTTTTATCACTTGTGCTGCCCCCCTCCCCACTCCCCCGGTAACCCTATACAGCAACCCCTTATCCCATTGGAATCCCTCGTGGTTATTCCCTTCTCTGGGTGTCCCTACTGCCTTCCTGTAACCGGCTAAGGTGGGGTCTGTTTGTTGGGTTTGGCCAAAATCTTGGGGGGTACCCCAGAAGGGGATAGGGTTAGGGGCGACTACGGGGTTTTCAGTTCCTACCTGTGGTTCCTCGGAGTGTGTTGGTCCAGCTCGGCGGGCTTGCGCCCTAGTGGTCACTGCGCAGGTTCCGGCAGGTTCGGATTGTATCAGCTTTGAAGTTAGGCACCCTAAATCATTCCCCAACAAAACGTCGGCTGGTAGTCCCGCCATAATGCCTACTTCCATCGGCCTGTCACCCTGGCCCCAATTCAGCTGTACCCGAGCAGTGGGTATCTTGTGGATGGCACCCCCGGCCACCCGTACTGCTACAGTCTTGTTGGTGCGAGCCTTGGCAGCTACGGTATGCGGCTGTACCAGTGTAAGGGTGGCGCCCGTGTCTCGGAGCCCCTCTGCTTCTTGACCGTCTACGGTGACCAACTGTCGGTGGTGGACTCGATTGTCTAGTTCAGCTTGGGCTAGGTCTACCTCATGTAGGACAGCCCACTGTTCGGAGTCGGGTGCTGGCTCGCCCACCTGGGTGTGCTGATAGTGGTGAGCGGCCGCCCTTGGGGTTTGTGGAGGCCGTTCCCAGCTGGTTCGGCTCCGCTGAGGACAATGGATCTTGAAGTGCCCGGGCTGATTGCACTGGTGACATACCGGTGGAGGTTTCCGGACAAAACCAGGTTGGGGTGTGGGTGGTCTGGGGTTGGTCACAGGTCCTGGTGGTGGAGCACTGGACCTTACCAGAGGACGGTTCCCACTAGCTTCCCCCTTTCGGCCTTCATGATGCTCGTCCGCCAGCTTGGCTGCGGCTTCGATGGTAGCCGGCTTTCGGTCTCTGACCCAATCCCTGGTGTCTGCCGGGGTGTGCTCAAAAAAGTGTTCAAGTAAGAAGAGCTGTAGTACCTCTTCCAATGTGGTGGCTAGGCAGCCTTGTATCCAGTTTTGGGCCGCTCGATACAGCCTAAAAGCCCACTCAGTGTAGGAGTCTCGGCCACCTTTCCGTAAGGCCCGAAATTTCTTTCTGTAAGTCTCTGGGGTCACAGCATATCTAGCTAGCAGAATTTCCTTTACCTTGGCATAGTCATGTATGGCTGTGTCAGGAACTGCTCTGTAGGCCTCGGCTGCACGGCCCGTGAGCTTGCTGCTTAAGATCGATGCCCATTGCTCTGATTCCAGACCCTCCAAAGCGCATTGACGTTCGAAATCCTGCAGATATGCGTCAATCTCTGTTTCTCCGTCTGCAAAGCTTTTAAATGCAGCATAGTTAATTTTCTTTCGCTGTCCTCCATTTATAGATCCTGTTAGTGATGCGTTGTCTGCTTGGTTCAAGCTGGCCTGTAGGGCACTGCGTTCTGCATTCACTTGTGCCAGGATTTGCGTTATCGCCTCCGGTGGTGGGTTCGGCCCATATAAATTTAGCCTCCACATCACCTTCCGCTGGAACTCCGCTTCCTCTCGGCTGACGTCCGTCACGCTGCTGGTTTGGTCGCCCTCCATTAGTTCGGCTATGAGGGTAGCTTTTCTCTTGTTGCTTGCCACCTGGCCTCGGGCTTCCAGTAGATCTTGTAGCGTCGTCTTTTTTAGTTTCTCGTACTGCTGGGCCATTCATCAGTTGTCTTTCTGCGTTCCATTCAATCCCGTCGCTTGCCACCAGTTGTTAAGACCTGCAGGGGAGATGTTACTGCGGTCCCTCGTTCCTTTTCCAGCTGCTGAGTATAAGTGACCATAGCTCCAGCAGGGGGTAGAGATGAACACAGCTTCACGACAATCCTTCCCAGTAGTTAGAGTATCCTTTCCCCAAACATGAGCCAAGACTTCATGAAGGGTGTAACAGAACTAAAGCTTTATTGAAACAGGCTGGCTTTTATGGGGGTCCTCATGCAAGAGGACCTCCCAAAACAAACAAACATATTACCAATCACTGTACAGTATTTTCTTACTACACGCCCCTTCCTCTGCCTGGAAGATAGGGAGATAAGTTAAAGGTTAAATCAATTATCTCCAGGCAGAGGGCACACATTTTACCCAAACATTGGAACACCCCTTTCCCCACAAGGTATCCCCACAAAATACATATCCCCTGATAGCCCCGATCTGGGAGGCAAACATATCCAAATTTCACCCAGATCGGTTCAGGGGTTCTTAAAAAGTGTGGAAGTCTTAGTTTACCGACCACACACGAGGCTCCTGCCCAAAACAGTTCCACGAATTCAGTGTGTGGGGTCGGTCAGTTGGGGAAAAGGGCGAAAACTGTCAAAAGTCCCGAAAATACCCTCCTGGCTCATAGGAGCGATTGTTCCCCTGGTCCATACGGATATAACTACCGAATGCCGCTCTTCTGGGTGTTCGGCAAGTGGGAGAACCGGCCGTCCGGTAGTTTTCAGCGGTACTTCGCACGGTCGAGTGTCCGATTTTAGTTCCAGACACTCGACGACCAAGTCCCGCTGACTCGCCTCGTGCGGACAAGATGGCCGCCGTTTTCTTTTCCTCGTGGCGTGCGGCTATACAAACAACGGCCACCCAGGGAACACTTAATTGTCGGTGCTCAGATCACAACAAGCAAGGAGGGAGGTCGTGGTTTGGTGATGCAAACTGCCGAACGGATAAGCTACTGTTGGCAGAAAAAAGGGGAATTAAACACAAAACATAGAAGAAAAGGTTAGCTGAGGTCTCTTTTCTTCACAGGGATGTTCTTCTCCCCTGTGTACATGAGAAAGAACCGCTCCTAGGCCCACATCAGACGCATCTGTCTGTACCACAAATTCTTTTGTAAAGTCAGGGGCAACCAAAATTGGGTCAGCACACAAAACCTCCTTCAGGGTACTAAATGCCTTCTCTACCTCGGGAGTCCACTTGATCATAACTGGGCCTTTTTCCTTAGTTAGCTCTGTCAACGGATTTGCGATCGTAGCAAAGTTAGGTATGAATCTACGGTAGTAGCCCACTAAGCCCAGAAATGCCCGAACTTGTTTCTTTGTCACAGGACGTGGCAAATCCACAATAGCATCTACCTTACTTTTCTGTGGTTTCAGGAGACCCCTCCCAATAGTGTAGCCCAAATACTTAGCCTCCTCCAAACCTATCGTACATTTGGATGGATTGGCAGTTAGACCTGCATCTCGTATAGACTTTATTACTGCCTGAACTCGGGGAAGGTGTGTTTCCCAATCTGTACTGTGTATAACCACATCGTCAAGGTAGGCAGCCGCGTATTCACTATGGGGCCTAAGGATTCTATCCATCATTCTTTGGAAGGTGGCAGGTGCACCATGCAACCCAAAAGGTAAGACTTTATAGTGAAATAAACCATCTGGTGTGGAAAAATATGTTTTTTCTTTGGCCCGCTCCGTTAAGGGAACTTGCCAATAATCTTTAGTCAGATCTAATGTAGTCAGATATCTGGACCGTCCTAATCTCTCTATTAGGTCATCAACCCTAGGCATGGGATAAGCATCAAATTTTGATATCTCATTTAATTTTCTGAAATCATTACTGGCTTGGGTACCAACACTATAGGATTACTCCATTCACTTTGTGATTCCTCGATAACCCCTAGCTCAAGCATCTTTCAGACCTCTGCTTTGATGGCTTCTTTTCTGGCCTCTGGGATTCGGTAGGGTTTTAAGTTAACCCTTTTTCCAGGTTCCGTAATTATGTCATGTTCAATAACATGAGTCTTTCCTGGTAATGGAGCAAACACATCCCGATTTCTAAGAACAAACTCTCGGACCTCATTTCTCTGATGAGGTGCTAGAGTGTCAGCAATGTTAACCTCTGGTACTTTGTCTACTTTGGTCAGAGGAACTTTGTCTGTCATGGCCATCAAGGCCTCTCTGTCTGTCCAGGGTTTAAGTAAATTTAAATGGTATATTTGTTCAGGCTTTCTTCTACCAGGTTGTCTCACCTTATAATTAACCTCATTGACTTGTTCAATGATCTTGTATGGGCCATGCCAGTTTGCCAGGAATTTACTTTCTACTGTGGGGATTAGTACCATAACCCTGTCTCCAGGTTGAAAGACCCTAAGTCTAGCATTCCTGTTATAACTAGCTTTCTGGGCTTCCTGAGCTCTCTCCATATTTTCCCTGAAAATTGGCATTATGGCCTCAATGCGATCCTGCATTTGTGCCACATGTTCAATAACACTCCTATGAGGCGTGTGTTCCTGTTCCCATGTTTCCTTCGCAACATCAAGGAGACCTCTAGGATGTCTGCCATATAATAATTCAAAAGGTGAGAACCCTGTGGAAGCTTGGGGACTTTTCTGGTAGCAAACATTAGATATGGGAGCAAACGATCCAGGGCCGGACTGGGAATTAAAAGCAGCCCTGGAAAAAAAATATTTACCAGCCCCATAATGCGTTGCGCCAGCATAGTGTGCAGATACAGAGTCAGAAAAGATAACTTAAAATTAAAAATTATTACTCCAACGTGGAAAAAAAGCACACATAAGCTTAAAAAAAAAGAGTGCAGATTTATTTTAAGCATTATTGTGCCTTTGCATGTAATCAATGTTTCAGTCCAACTACCATGACATATTAAGGGAACCTTGGTAATGGGACTGAAATGGTGAATGTATGTAGGGCACAACTGTGAAAAATTGACGTTCTCTTGTTTATTTTGAATCCTGTGGGTGCGCTCTTCACTTTAAATATGTTATTGTGCTGGAGTATGCACCTAGCAACAAGACTCGGCCAATATCTGCTCATTACATATAGTACATATCAATGACATTTCTCGGTGTATTTTGCATATATAAATGTACATTAATATATGTGTAAATATTAAAGGCATAATTATTTATATATATATATATATATATATATCTTTCTCTCTCTCTTGTGTCTCTTTCTCTCTCTCTCGTATCTTTCTCTCTCGTGTCTCTTTCTCTCTCGTGTCTCTTTCTCTCTCGTGTCTCTTTCTCTCCTTGTGTCTCTTTCTCTCTCGTGTCTCTTTCTCTCTCGTGTGTCTCTTTCTCTCTCTTGTGTCTCTCTCTCTCTCTTGTGTTTCTCTCTCTTGTGTCTCTCTCTCTTTCTGTGTCTCTTTCTCTCTTTCTGTGTCTCTTTCTCTCTTTCTGTGTCTCTTTCTCACCTTTCTGTGTCTTTTCCTCTCTCTCTTTCTGTCTCTTTCTGTGTCTCTCTCACCTTTCTGTGTCTCTTTCTCACCCTTCTGTGTCTCTTTCTCTTTCTGTGTCTCTTTCTCTCTCTGTGTGTCTCTTTCTCTGTCTCTCTCTTTCTCTGTCTCTTTCTCACCTTTCTGTGTCTCTTTCTCTCTCTTTCTGTGTCTCTTTCTGTGTCTCTTTCTCACCTTTCTGTGTCTCTCTCTTTCTGTGTCTCTTTCTCTCTCTTTCTGTGTCTCTTTCTCTCTCTCTTTCTGTGTCTCTTTCTTTCTCTTTCTCTGTCTCTTTCTCACCTTTCTGTGTCTCTTTCTCACCTTTCTGTGTCTCTTTCTCTCTCTCTTTCTGTGTCTCTTTCTCCCTCTCTTTCTTTCTCTTTCTCTGTCTCTTTCTCACCTTTCTGTGTCTCTTTCTCTCTCTTTCTGTGTATCTTTCTCTCTCTTTCTGTGTCTCTTTCTCTCTCTTTCTGTGTCTCTTTCTCTCTCTCTTTCTGTGTCTCTTTCTCTCTCTCTTTCTGTGTATCTTTCTCTCTCTTTCTGTGTCTCTTTCTCTCTCTTTCTGTGTCTCTTTCTCTCTCTCTTTCTGTGTCTCTTTCTCTCTCTCTTTCTGTGTCTCTTTCTCTCTATCTTTCTGTGTCTCTTTCTCTCTCTCTTTCTGTGTCTCTTTCTCTGTCTCTCTCTTTCTCTGTCTCTTTCTCACCTTTCTGTGTCTCTTTCTCTCTCTTTCTCTCTCTTTCTGTGTCTCTTTCTGACCTTTCTCCTACCGCCCCCCCCCCCCCCCCCCCCATTTACCCGAGAAGAGTCAGGGAGGCCGGCCGTGCTCCACGCTGGAGCTCCTGGGCTGCAGCCTCGCCGGTCCGGCTGCACTCTTAATGCTGAGGACTGAAGGAGGAGGGAGCATGTCTCTCTACCATGCTCCCTCGCGGTTCCCACAATTCACAGCAGCAGCTGTGAATTGTGGGAACCACGAGGGAGCATGGTAGAGAGACATGCTCCCTCCTCCTTCAGTCCTCAGCATTAGGAGTGCTGGCGAGGCTGCAACCCGGCTGCTCCAGCGTGGAGCACGGCCGGCCCCCTCTAAGTGTGCCACCGGACCGGCCACCCGGTGGCACATACCTGCGCAGCCCCCAGATGCCGCGGCCCACCGGGAAATTTCCCAGTATCCCGGTGGGCCAGTCCGGCCCTGAAACGATCCCAATTCTTACCATCTTTATCAATTACCTTACGGAGCATTGCTTTTAATGTTTTATTAAATCTTTCCACTAACCCATCAGTTTGTGGGTGATACACTGAAGTTTTCAATTGTCTAATCTTCAATAAGTTACATAGCTCTTTCATCACTCGTGACATGAGAGGAGTACCTTGGTCTGTAAGTACTTCTCTAGGTAGTCCAACCCGGCTGAACATAAACATTAACTCTCTGGAAATGGTTTTAGCTGAGGTATTTCTTAAAGGTATAGCTTCGGGATACCGGGTAGCATAATCTAGTACTACCAATATATATTGGTGCCCCCTGGCGGATTTAAGTAAAGGACCAACCAGGTCCATAGCAATTCTTTCAAATGGGACTTCTATAATGGGAAGAGGAATGAGGGGATTACGGAAAGTTTGGAATGGAGCCTTTCTTTGGCATTCTGGGCATGACTTGCAAAATCGCTCTATAGCAGAGGAAATTCCTGGCCAGTAAAATCTTCTTAGTACTCTCTCCCTGTTTTTTTCAATCCCAAGATGCCCCCCTAATACATGGCTGTGAGCTAGTTTTAAGACTAGGTTTCTGTGGGATTGAGGTACCAGTAATTGCTCAACCTCTTCAACCCCCCTCCTCTCTACTCGGTAAAGTAAATTATTTTTTTCTGCAAAATAGGGAAGGGACAATTGGGTTTCCAGGTTAACAGGAGTACCTTCCACTACCTGAACATTGTTACGGGCAGCTACCAATGTTTGATCCTCCCATTGGGCAGTCCTAAAATTTCCTGAACTAATACCTAGATGATGGAACTCTACCTCTTCCCTTAGATTTTCTACTTGGGAGGAATCACTTTCATTGTGTTCCCCTTCCTCACCCAAACATACGACAGTGGGTTCATTTTCACTATATTGCTCCAAATCAAATCGTAGAAAAAGGGAAACCATTCTCTAACCCCACTGTTTCTGCCTCTACCTCTGTACGCTTATCCTGTTTTATTACAGTATCTTCCCAAATTTTCCGAAAGAGGAAATCCCGCCCCAATACAGCATCATAAGGCAATGATGGTACCACCCCAACTCTATGTTTTATCACCCCTACCGCGGTAGCAAATTCCACCTCGGCCGTGGGGTACGTGTGGGTGTCACCATGTATGCATATTATATCCAACACGTGAATTTTATCTACTTGCTCACTCTGAAGTAAAGATCTCTTTACCAATGAAACCTCACTCCCAGAATCTAAGAGTGCTTGCACACTCCTCCCCTCCATATTTACAGATTTGACATGATTAATACCACCAGTACTTGTTAAAGCAGACATTTGTGTGTATACCAACATTTCACCATGTTTCTCCCCCCTCCCCAAATTACATTCCATAGGTTCATCAGTCTGTGGACAGTTACGTGCAATATGTCCAATCTCCTGACATCTATAACACTTTCTCTCTTTCTCAGTCTGGCCTTGTGGCCGGGTTGGGAACCTGGGTACCCAATTTTCCAGGTAGTCAGTCTGTCTATGGGTCTGTACAGAATCTTTTTTCCCATCGGTTTTTTTAAACCCACCAGACTTCTTTGAAGGTATCCTGTTACCTTGCAATTTGGCGTTGAGGTAAGGTTCTTTACTCTGAGTTTCATTAGCAAACCGGTATCTCTCTGTCAGGTTCATCATTTCTTCAGGGTCCTTTGGATCCGCTTGTCTGACCCATTTCCGTAACGCTATCGGCAGACTCCTGAGGAAGCGATACATAACCACCTTGTCAATGATTACTGCAGCAGAGTTGATTTCTGGCTGTAGCCACTTCTGGGCAAGTCTCAAGAGGTCATACATTTGTGACCTAGTAGGTTTCTCGGTATCATAAACCCAAGCATTATATCTTTGGGCTCGCACTGCAGGCGTAACTCCAAGCCGTGTTAGTATTTCCGCTTTCAATCGGTCATAGTCTTGTGCTTGGCTGAGAGGCAAATCATCATACGCTTTTTGTGATTCTCCACTGAGGCAAGGGGCTAATAATCCTGCCCACTGACCTGGAGGCCATCCTTCTTGGGTAGCAATCCTTTCAAAGGTTGTCAGGTAAGCCTCCATGTCATCAACCTCACTCACTTTATGTAAAAAGTCAGTAACTCTAATCCGGCGCCCCCTATCCATAGTTGGGGTAGTTACACTTGACAGCATGGTTTGTAGCAAAGCACTTGTTAGTTTGTCTCTGTCTTCCCGCTGAGTTTCCATAATGCAGTCTATTTGTGTGGCCAATAAGCGGTTTGTCTCTTGTTGGACCACAACAGCCTGTCGCTGTGTCTCCATAAGGCTACTGATCTGCGCCGCTGTTACACGGTTTGTGTCTTGCTGGGTAGTAGTAGCCTGTACCAAGGCTTTTACTAACTCTTCCATCTTGCTTGTTGTTTTTTTTTGTTCTTTTTAGCCACTTGGTAAATACCACACACACCACACCTGCAGGCCTCTGTTTCAAACAACCAGTCTCAGTTTGCAGAGTCGCAGTACCTTAGGCCCCTATACCCACAGACCGTATAAACAGGGCCGTCTTTAACGCGGGTCAAACGGGGCAGCTGCCCCGGGCCCTGTCCCTGCTGGGGGGCCCAAGACAGCTGCTCCATTTGCCCTCTGCCCGCAAACTATGGGGGCCCACCGGGTGGCCCATGCACTTAGGGCCACCCGGTGGGCCTGTGTCAGCAGGGGCCCGGTCGGGCGCTGTGGCGCTTTAACAGCGCGACCGGGCCCTTGCTTTTTGGCAGCCGGCTGGGAAGAAGTGACAGCCGCGCGTCACTTCCTCCCACAGAAAGAGGAGCCACGCGGAGGAAGGAGGATCAGCTGTTCCAGAGGGGGCCAGGCCGGGAGAGAGCGAGATCTTAACTCCCAGCCACCCCAGCCAGCCCACTGGACCCCAGGGAAGCCACCCTCCAGGAAAAGGTTAGAAACTGGAGGGTGGTTAGCAAATTTTGCATGAGTGTCTGAGTGTGTCAGTATATATGTATGTGTGTATGTCTGTTAGTGTGCCAGTATGTCTGTGTGTGTGTGAGTCTGTCAGTGTCTGTGTGTTTCAGTATATCTGTCTGTCTGTGTGTATGTGTGCCAGAATGTCTGTCAGTGTGTCAGTATGTCTGTGTGTGTTTGTAATGCGTTCATGTTCTCTTGCTTATGACAGGTGCCAATCACAGTATTGCCAAATATATAACAAATATTACAGAGGCATCAGACTCAATTGCATGTTTATGGTTGCTGATGAATTATTAACATAGTCAACAAAATCACAATCGCACACGTCCAAGTGTTTGTTTGTTTTTTTAACACTTTTTGCATTTGTAGTTTCACAAAAATTAAAGAACGATCTTACAGATCCTATATTTTGCGTTACGCAAACAAGCTTAATCTCAATAATTTTGGAAAAGATTTATTGACATATTTCTCTCTAAAATTCAACTGTCAAAAATCAGTTGATAACTCACTGATACTCTTTTCAACAAATTAACTTATATCTGAAAATGAACTAATTTAAAAGTTTTGCAGTACGTGATGATAGATTATCTGATTCGTTGCTGATAACCATTAACATGTGATGTTATCAAAAAGCCACCCAAAAACTCATTTGGACAATGATAAACATTAAACACAGTTATAAGTTCTGATGATTTTTAATTCTGATGCGTAACTTTGTCAGAATTAATGGTAGAACGCAATATGTTTAGATTTTGAAATAGGCAATATTTTCAGAATTGATTATCCACCCCAAAAAACTGTCAGTGTCTGTGTGGTTCAGTATGTATGTGTGTATGTGTGTTTCAGTATGGCGGTCTGTGAGTGTCAAAATGTCTGTATGTGTGTTTGTCTCTCAGTGTCTGTGTGTATGTGTGTTTCAGTATGTCTGTCTGTCTATGTGTATGTGTGCCAGAATGTCTGTCAGTGTGTCAGTATGTCTGTGTGTGCGTGTGTGTGTGTGTCTGTCAGTGTCTCTGTGGTTCAGTATGTATATGTGTTTCAGTATGGCTGCCTGTGAGTGTCAAAATGTCTGTATGTGTGTATGTCTGTCAGTGTCTGTGTGTATGTGTGTTCCAGTATGTGTGTATGTGTGACAGAATGTCTATGTGTGAGTCTGTCAGTGTCCGTGTGGTTCTGTATGTCTGTGTTTGTCAATATGTCTGTCAGTGTATGTGTGTTTCAGTATGTCCATCTGTCTGTGTGTATATGTGCCAGTATGTCTGTCAGTGTATCTGTATGTCTGTGTGTGTGAGTCCGTCAGTGTCTGTGTGGTTCAGTATGTATTTGTGTATGTGTGTTTCAGTATGGCTGTCTGTGTCAGTACGTCTGTCAGAATGTGTCTCTGTATCTGTATGTGTCAGTGTTTGTATCTGTATATCTGCATGTGTCAGGTTGTGTATCTGTGTGTCTGTATGTGTGTGTCGGTGTATCTATATGTAGTCAGTGTGTGTACCTTTGTATCTGCATGTATGTCAGTCTTTGTATCTGTTTGTGTGTGTGTGTCTGTGTGTATCTGTATGTTCTTGTGTGTATCTATATGCGGTCAGTGTGTATCTGCATGTGTGTCAGGTAGTGTATTTGTGTGTCTGTATGTGTGTCAGTGTATCTATATGTAGTCAGTGTGTGTACCTTTGTATCTGCATGTATGTCAGTGTTTGTATCTGTGTGTGTGTGTGTGTGTATCTGTATGTTCTTGTGTGTATCTATATGCGGTCAGTGTGTATCTGCATGTGTGTCAAGTAGTGTATTTGTGTTTATCTATATGTAGTCAGGGGGGCCCAAGTAAATGCTTGCCCAGGGTCCAATCAAATTTAAAGACGGCCCTGCGTATAAATGTGCTTTAAATGCCCGCATCCTCCACCATCTTGTGACCTTTATGGGCAAAGCAACACAGTCCTCTAGGGTAACAGGCATAGAACAACAGTCTCTTGTGCAAAAATGGTGTGGTTTATTTAGAGCGTGCACAAAATCCATACAGCTGTCACGTCTAAACATTTGTTATGAAGGAACACAACTGCAGATTTCTTATAGTTTGAATATTTATTATAAAAGGTAAAAGGTATTGACTTTAAGTCCAATTTACAGGTACTGTAGCTTTAATTAGTAAACGATAACTGAAGTCCACAATTACAGGCACTGTAGCTTTAAGTAGTAAACGATAACTGAAGTCCACAATTACAGGCACTGTAGCTTTAAGTCTTAAACTTGAAGTCTTCCAGTCCGGTCCGGTAACAGAGGGCTTTCACAACGATGTTGTAGCCGGTTCGTGAGTACGGAACGTAGTTCAATAATCCAGCGTCGATCAGCTTGTGCGGTCGGATTAAATAAGGAGACCGTGTCATAAAGGGGTGTGGCTAGGCTCCGTGGAACCAGGAAGTAAGAGGATACCATAGTTAAGGCATGACAGTACCCTCTCCTTAATGAGCAACCTCTGGGTGCTATTGACTTGGTTTAGAAGGGTAACGCTTGTGAAATTTGGAAATCAATTTGTCAGCATGAACGACAGAGGAGTTTTCCCATGTATCTTCATCAATTCCATATCCTTTCCATCTGATGAGGTATTGTAAAGAGCCACGATGGATCCTTGAATCCAGTATACTTTGAATTTCGTATTCTTCTTCACCCTGGACCAATATGGGATCAGGGGAAGTAGTGACATTTCTTTGGAAAGGGTCAGGATGATGAGGCTTTAGCAAGGACACATGAAAAACAGGATGTAGTTTCAAAGTAGGTGGAAGTTTCAATTTAACAACATTAC
Organism: Pelobates fuscus; assembly: GCF_036172605.1. Lineage (NCBI taxonomy): Eukaryota > Metazoa > Chordata > Amphibia > Anura > Pelobatidae > Pelobates > Pelobates fuscus. Next base: position 112,457,623 of record NC_086326.1, read on the forward strand.
GGTTGATAACCGATATTATTGGAAAAGGACCAAGAAAAAGGGAACTTAACTTCTTTGATGGACGGTTTGTAGAGATGTTCTTTGAGGAAAGCCAGACAAGATCACCGATTTCATAAGAGGGTGAAGGTTGTCTTTTTGTATCAAAAAACTTCTTTTGATTGGAGGAGGCCAATTCTAGATTTTCATGCAATTTCTTGAATAAAGAGGACATATGAGAGATTTGATTCGAATCGGAGAGGTTAGATGAAGAAACTGTCTGAGCAGGAAATGAGGAGGGATGAAATCCATAATTGGATAAAAATTGAGTCATTTTGCTGCTGGTATGAAAAGAGTTATTGTATGCGAATTCTGCCATGGGTAACCATGTTATCCAATCGTCTTGTAAGTGAGAACAATAACATCGTAGATATTGCTCTAAGCATTGGTTGACTCTTTCAGTTTGTCCATCTGTTTGAGGATGATATGCAGATGATAGTTTACGTTGGATATGAAGAGTAGCACATAATGCATTCCAGAATTTGGAGGTAAACTGAGTTCCTCGGTCTGAAATGATTTCGTCTGGCAGTCCATGAAGTTTAACTATGTTGTCAAGGAATATTTTTGAAAGTTCAGAGGAAGAGGGTAACTTCTTTAAAGGAATAAAATGAGACATTTTCGTGAAGCGGTCTACTACCACTAAAATGGTGGTATGATGGTGAGAAGGAGGTAGTTCCACCAAGAAGTCCATAGAAATGGATTGCCAAGGTCGTTCAGGAATCGGTAAATTCAATAATTGACCGAATGGTTGATGATGGACATGTTTGGATCTTTGACATATAGAACAAGATTTGACATAAGATTCAATAGTTTGGTCTTGACAAGGCCACCAATAGTATCTTTTAGACAATTCAAGGGTCTTTTTTATACCTGGATGACCTGCCAGAGGAGAATCATGAATAAATTCAAGTACTTTAATTCTGAAAGAAGGAGGTACATAAATCCGGTCTTTAAAATAGTAGAGACCGTTTTTCTTGGATAATTTAATTGATTTAGGAAGTTCAAGAGCATCTTCACTGAGATCTTTAATGTCGTCAATAAGAGAAGATAAGATTCCAATGACTGTAGGCGGAGGAGGTTCAATTATAGTGTCTTTATGGATCCTGGAAAGGGCATCAGCCTTTTTGTTTCTAGACCCAGGTCTAAAGACGATTTGGAAATTGAATCGGGAAAAAAAGAGATTCCATCTTACTTGTCGAGCAGACAGTGTTTTATTGGAGTGAAGATATTCGAGATTTTTATGGTCAGTATATACGATTAAAGGGGTCTGAGCACCTTCAAGAAGGTGTCTCCAGGTTTCTAAAGCCACTTTGATACTTAATAATTCTTTTTCCCCTATAGGATAATTCTTTTCGGCAGGAGATAATGATCGTGAGAAGAAGGCGACAGGATGAAGAGGTTCTTGAGGAGTTTTATGTTGAGAAAGGACAGCTCCAATTGCAAATTCCGAAGCATCCGTTTCAAGGACATAAAGATATGAAGGATTTGGAAGTTGAAGAACAGGAGCTGTTATAAACTTTCTCTTTAATTCATTGAAGGCAGTTTGAGCCTTCTCGTTCCAATTGAAGGGATGTTTTTTACTGTTAAGTTGATTGAGTGGGTGAGCTATCTCAGAGTAGTTTTTAATAAATTTTCTGTAGAAGTTGGCGAACCCTAGAAATCGCTGCAATTCTTTTACTGTAGAGGGAACAGGCCAGTTGATGATACAATCGACTTTTGAATTATCCATACTTATTGAATGAGGGGAAATAACATAACCTAAGAAGGTTATTTCATTGACATGAAAAATACATTTTTCGGGTTTAGCGAATAGTTTGTGAGTTCTGAGTCTGGATAACACCCATCTGACATGTTTTCTATGTTCATCAGGAGTGTTGGAGTATATGAGAATATCATCTAAATAAATGATAACACAGACGTCCAATAGGTCTCTAAAGATATCATTTATGAAATGTTGAAAAGTTGCAGGGGCGTTGCAGAGGCCAAAAGGCATCACCAGATATTCGAAGAGGCCATATCTTGTTCGGAAAGCAGTTTTCCATTCATCATTAGCCTTTATCCTGATGAGATTATATGCCCCGCGAAGGTCAAGCTTAGTATCGATGGTAGCAGTTTTCAATCGTTCAACCAGTTCATTGATGAGGGGAAGAGGATAACGATTTTTAACTGTTATTTTGTTTAAAGCTCTGTAATCAATGATAGGACGTATAGTCTGGTCTTTGTTTCTCACAAAAAACATACTTGAGGCAGCAGGTGAACTAGAGGGTCTAATGAACCCTTTCCGTAGGTTTTCATCCAGATATTCTTTGAGAATTAGTAATTCAGCCTCAGAGAGAGGGTAGATGTGCCCAAAAGGTACTGGGGCACCTGGTATGGGTCTATAGGACAATCGTAGGAACGATGAGGTGGGAGCGTTTCAGCTTCTTTTTTACTGAATACATCTGAAAAGTCTGAATAACAAGAAGGTATAGTTGGTTCTTTGGAGATCTGAAGAATAGGAATTTGTTGTAAACATGTTTCTTTACAATAATGGGAGTTAAAGGTGAGAGAGAAAGGAGAAATTTGAGGGTTCCTTAACCAGTTGATCCCTATTATAATGGGATAGAGAGGTGATGGAATAACATCAAATACTAGAAATTCAGTATGAATATGATTGGTGGTTACCTTTAGAGGGATGGTTTCATGAAGAATCGGTCCCGAGGAGATAAGGGAGCCGTCAATCACTCTAATAGGAACAGAAGTGTTTTTTCGAACACAAGGAATTTTATTCTTTGTTACAAAGGTTGAATCGATGAATACTCCATTTGCACCAGAATCGATGATAGCTTCAGTCATAATTCTCACCTTATCCCACTGTAGTATGAGAGATATAGGAGTGAACTGAGTGGTTGGTGTAGAAGGGAGTGCACTGAAGATAGCAGAGGTATAGGCTTGCCTACCGGCCTTTGTCCGTTTCAATAAGGGACAATCAGGAACCAAATGATCTTGAGAAGCACAATACATGCATAGGTTTAATTGACGTCTTCGGTTCTTCTCTTCAGGAGTGAGAGGACTTCTTATTACCCCTATTTCCATAGGTTCGCTTGGTAAGGAAGTCTTTTCAGGAGCTTTTGAGGGAGTGAAAGGTTTGCGGTCTTTAGAATGTAAGAGGGCTTTTTCGGCCTTTCTTTCTCTTAATCTTCTGTCAATGCTGATTGATAAGTGAATTAGAGCGTTCAAAGTAGTAGGGAGTTCTGTTCTAGATAGTTCATCTTTTACAGCTTCAGATAAACCAATTCGAAATTGGTTGCGCAATGTGATGTCATTCCATTGCGTTTCTACTGCCCATCTTTTAAATTCAGCAATGTAATCTTCAACGGGTCTATGTCTTTGCTGTAGAGTTCTGATTGTTAAATCAGCTGTTGCTTGTTTGTTAGGATCTTCATAGAGAAGAGACATGGCTTCGAAAAATGCATCCAGTGAGTCTAAGATGGGGTCATCGTTTTCCAGAAAGGAATGGGCCCATGACATAGGTTCACCTCTTAGAAAGGAAATAACCGAACAAACTTTAGTTCTTTCTGTAGGATAAGATCTAGGTTTCAAAGCAATTAATAGTTTGCAAGAGTTAAGGAACTCCCTGTATTTAGAACAATCTTTAGAACAATCTTCAGGGTTACATACAGCAGGATCACTAGCCGAGTGCAGAATAGTATGAGGAGTATGAGTTTGTAGATCTCTGACATAAGTGAGAATTCTTTCGTTAGTAACTTGCAGGTCTTGCACACCTTGGGCTAGTGTATCAACTCTTTGATTCAGCGTAGTCCACAATTATAGGCACTGTAGCTTTAAGTAGTAAACGATAACTGAAGTCCACAATTACAGGCACTGTAGCTTTAAGTAGTAAACGATAACTGAAGTCCACAATTATAGGCACTGTAGATTTAAGTAGTAAACGATAACTGAAGTCCACAATTATAGGCACTGTAGCTTTAAGTAGTAAACGATAACTGAAGTCCACAATTACAGGTACTGTAGCTTTAAGTAGTAAACGATAACTGAAGTCCACAATTACAGGCACTGTAGCTTTAAGTAGTAAACGGTAGTAATTAGCAGACACTGAATCAGAAAGAGTCTCTTAGTAGTGTTAATGAATTAGGTGATAAGAAGTTACAATAGCTGTTCCATAGGATTTAACTGAAGCAAGACAGATGCAGCTAACTGATATAAAGTATGAGTTGAAGTTAGCTGTAACTGGTTTGTTTTATCGAAGGACTTTGGAGACAGGAAATAACAGCTTTGAGATGCAACGCTTATCACAGAGGTTTTACTTATCTTCCGGCACATAGAACACTGGTTCCCGAGATCTCCTCAGAGGCGGTTATCATGAATGGAGAGAGTTCAGCTTTAGTCGTGGATGAGGAGAGGTGAAGGGAACTTGAAGTCTTCCAGTCCGGTCCGGTAACAGAGGGCTTTCACAACGATGTTGTAGCCGGTTCGTGAGTACGGAACGTAGTTCAATAATCCAGCGTCGATCAGCTGGTGCGGTCGGATTAAATAAGGAGACCGTGTCATAAAGGGGTGTGGCTAGGCTCCGTGGAACCAGGAAGTAAGAGGATACCATAGTTAAGGCATGACAACAGCAATCAGTTTGTTCAAAAACTGCAGTACAACAGAAAGGAAAATCTACAAAATAAATCCTAGCTCAAATTTGAGCACTAACTAAACAAAGAAATGTCCCTTACTAACCAGGGTAATAAACTACACAAATCAAAAATAAGCATTGGTTTCACCAACCTTTAGCACTTTGTTTAGATGCTGCTCTGCACATACCTGCTCTCACTCTCTCTGCAGGTCAGATTGTATCTGACTTCTTTCTGCTCTGAGACCTGCTAATTAAAGCCTCAGCAGTTGCTAATTGGGCAGGTGAATGAGTATAGACCATGGAGGATTCTGGGTCCTAGATACCTTCCTTCTATTACCCTCCCATAGACTCTGTCACAAGAGATACTGAGTGTAATACAGGGATACAGTGTGTAATACAGGGATACAGTGTGTAATACAGAGATACTGAGTGTAATACAGATATACTGAGTGTAATACAGGGATACTATGTGTAATACAGGGATACAGTGTGTAATACAGAGATACTGAGTGTAATACAGGGATACTGTGTGTAATACAGGGATACTGTATGTAATATAGAGATACTGTGTGTAATATAGAGATACTGAGTGTAATACAGGGATACAGTGTGTAATACAGAGATACAGTGTGTAATACAGAGATACTGAGTGCAATACAGGGATAATGTGTGTAATATAGAGATACTGAGTGTAATACAGGGATACAGTGTGTAATACAGAGATACTGTGTTTAATACAGAGATACTGAGTGTAATACAGGGATACAGTGTGTAATATAGAGATACTGTGTGTAATATAGAGATACTGAGTGTAATACAGGGATACTGTGCGTAATACAGGGATACTGTGTGTAATACAGAGATACTGAGTGTAATACAGGGATACAGTGTGTAATACAGGGATACTGTGTGTTATACAGAGATACAGTGTGTAATACGGAGATACTGTGTGTAATACAAGGACTATTGGAGAGGGGCAGTAAATGTAATATAATATAATTAAGGGAGGAAGACATGGAGAGGGGGCAGTAAATGTAATATAATATAATTAAGGGAGGAAGACATGGAGAGGGGGAAACTAAATGTAATATAATAGAATTAACGGAGGAAGACATGGAGAGGGACATGGCACTAAAAGACTGTGTCCACTCCGGGCAGCAGCCAGCTGACCCGTGTGAGTCAGGCTGGGGCTGCCGGGAGTGGACAAGGGGGAGATATGTCCACTAAGTGCCATGTCCCCTGAGTATTCAGAGGTTTGGTTTTATATTTTGTGTCTCCAATATGTACTGTGATGGTTTTCCCTTGTGCATGTCTTGCTATTACTGCATTGCAGAACATTTAAAAGTTGACAGTTGACAGTTAACTCCTGGAGCCGTGAATAAAAATTGTCAGTTGACTCCCAGACTATGTGTCGTGTGGTCCTTGGGAATGGGAATTATGCTGTGTGTCCTGCCTTCTGTATGATGAATGCTGAGTACCAGCGGAGAGCCCAGCTCACACCAGAGCAACTCATATCTGGTGTAACAGTAGTGTACATTTAAAAAAAAAAATACAGGGGGCTTGTTGTCACCTTTCGGGGACCCTTGGTGTTGTATGTGGCTGGGTGGAGAAAGAGACCTTCAATGACATCAGTGAGGACAAGGAACGGGACATGGCTAGCTTGGTATCCAACCTTGTGCAAATGGGGAGTTTGCGGTTGTGCAAATGGACTGTTTGCGGTTGTTTGCGGTGCGTTAAATGGGGAGTTTGGTCTGTCACTGTGAAGCGGGCATAACCCTTATACTACCTGATCGATACAACATCATACCTGATGTTTTAAAGCACGTTATTCCAAACAATTTAGGAATGTTAGGTGATTTATGCCCTTTATGGATTAAAACCAGACTCTGCATCAACTGTGTAATTTTCCATGGGAGTTTTGCCATGGATCCCCCTCCGGCATGCCACAGTCCAGGTGTTAGTCCCATTGAAACAACTTTTCTATCACTATTGTGGCCAGAAGAGTCCCTGTGGGTTTTAAAATTTGCCTGCCTATAGAAGTCTATGGCGGTTCGCCCGGTTTGCCTGTTCGCGAACATTTGCGGAAGTTCGCGTTCGCCGTTCGCGAACTGAAATTGTGTGTTCGCGACATCTTTACTTATTGTGTGTCCTAACCTACTTACCTTTGTGTGTGTTCAATCCCTTAACTCTCATATGCTGTTAAGAACCTCTACCAAATCAGTTTAACCAAGTGGGACCAGAGCAGAGGGTGAACATGTTTCTCTCATTGGTCTATCAGTACAAATCTTATCACACAACATGCGGTATCAATGGTAGAAAGTTAGGATATAGCACTAAGCCATATCCGTACATCCTCCACTAGCACTGCATGCTGTGCTTTCTAGCTGGGATAGTGCAGAGCAGGGATGTATCTTCCACGAGGCAAACAAGGCATTTGCCCAGCTAACGCCTTGTTAGCCTCGCTTTAAGAGGGCCCAAGAGCTGGCCAGCTGGCCACCTTTGGACCCCCCTGGGTAGGCAGCTAGCAGTTTATCTCCAGGCGGCCCGACCCGCAGTGATGCCGAAAGCCGGAATATGACGTCACATACTGGCTTCCGACATCACTCTGCGGTGCGCGAGGGAGCTGAGCAGGGAGAACTCACAAATCAGTGTTCCCTCGAAGGTAAGTGAACTCATGAGCCTTAGAAAGATGTCATGTTCTGCTTATATAACTTGAGTTGTTTATTTGAAGATCAATGTTAATAGTCACCAGCTGGTGCTGACTGTTTCATTCAGCCAGATAGGGTCTTTATGGCATATCAATCATACATCTATCAGGCTGTGCCAAACTCCATAGCACCCCGAAATAGTGACATATGTATGAGTATGTAATTTGCATGTAAATGCATATTTTGTAAGACTTTTTTTGTTGATAATTCCCCAAATATAGATTTTAGAAAAGTAATCTATCATTCTATCTCAATATAAACATTACACTTGCACACATTTTTATATGTGTGTGTCTGCTGGGGAATGTGTGTACTTCTGTCAATGTGTCTGTGAGTGAGTGTGTGCAGGGGCGTATTTGCCGCGAGGCAAACAAGGCATTTGCCTTGGGCGGCATTTTCCAGGGGGCGGCAAAAAAAGCCGCCCCCAAACGCCCAGGGCAAATGCCTTGTTAGCCTTGCGGCTAACAGACATCCTGGGCTGGTGGCTGCTGGGCTGGTTGCTGGGCGGGCGGGCGGGCGGGCGGGCGGCTGGCGAGGGAGCACTTCCTCTGAGCTGTCTGCTCAGCTCCCTCGCGCACCGCAGAGTGAGGCTGGGAGCCGGAATATGACGTCATATTCCGGCTCCGCCTCCCAGCCTCACTCTGCGGCGCGCGAGGGAGCTGAGCAGACAGCTCAGAGGAAGTGCTCCCTCGCCAGCCGCCCGCCCAGCAACCAGCCCAGCAGCCCGACCGGCAGCCCCACTAGACCCCAGGGAGAGGGAGAACCCCCCCAGCATTCCCAAAGGTAAGGAGGCTGGGGGGGTAAATAAAAAAAAAATGAGTTAATGTGAGTGAGTGTGTCTGTTAGTGTGTGTCTGTTAGTGAGTGTGTCTGTTAGTGTGTGTGTGTGTGTCTGTTAGTGTGTGTGTGTGTCTGACTGTGTGTGTCTGTTAGTGTGTGTGAGTGTGTCTGTTAGTGAGTGTGTCTGTTAGTGTGTGTGTGTGTGTCTGTTAGTGAGTGTGAGAGTGTGTGTGAGTGTGTCTGACTGTGTGTGTCTGTTAGTGTGTGTGAGTGTGTCTGTTAGTGTGTGTGAGTGTGAGTGTGTCTGTTTGTCTGTTAGAGTGTGTGTGTGTGAGAGTGTGTCTGTTAGTGTGTGTGTGTGTATGTTAGTGTGTGTATGTCAGTGTGTGTGAGTGTGTCTGTTAGTGAGTGTGTGAGTGTGTCTGTTAGCAGCTAACAGACACACTCACACACTCACTAACAGACACTCACACACACACTGACATACACACACTAACAGACACACACACTAACAGACACACTCACTAACAGACACACTCACACTCACTAACAGACACACTCACACACAGACACACTCATACACTCACACACACACACTGACAGATACGCATCCATTAGCTAACAGTTAGCTAATGGATGCGTATCTGTCAGTGTGTGTGTATTTAGAAGGCGGGGGAAGGGTTGGGTAGGTGGCGGGGGGGGGGGGGGTGAGGGGGGCGCCTGAGTTTTGTCCTGCCTAGGGCAGCACAAAACCAGGATACACCCCTGAGTGTGTGTGCCTGTGAAAATCACAGTGAGAAGACGCTGGAAGTCCATAGGAAAGCATTAAGTAATGCTTTCCTATGGGCTGTTTGAATGCGCGCGCGGCTCTGCCCATAGAGAGCCGAGCCTCCAAACTGCAGCTCCGCCGGGTGCAGAGCTGCAGATCACCTGATGTAGTTATCGCAAGTTCACAGAGTTTTGCCATGGGTTACCATGGCAACGCTCAGAGCTCAGACCGGAGCTTGTGAGAACGAGGTCTGCAGCTCTGCGCGCGGCGTAGCTGCAGACAGGATAGTTATCCCACCGGACCACCAGGGACTGCGACGACTGGACCACCAGGGACTGCGACCACTGGACCACCAGGGAATTACTGAAGGTATTTCAGTGTGTGGAGGCTTCTCACAGCCTCCCACACACCCTGACCACCACATACACTGCCCCCCTCCACTCTGACTCCCACACACTCTGTCCCAAACACTGCCTCCCTGCCTCCACACTGACTCCCACACCCCTTGCCCCTCTCACTGTCATACACCCTGTCTCCCACACTCAGCCCCCCACACTGTCATACACCCTGCTCCCCACACTGTCATACACCCTGCCCCCCACACTGTCATACACCCTGCCCCCCACACTGTCATACACCCTGCCCCCCCACAATGTCATACACCCTGCCCCCCCACACTGCCATACACCCTGTCTCCCACACTCAGCCCCCCACACTGTCATACACCCTGCCCCCCACACTGTCATACACCCGGTACCCCCACACTGTCACACACACGGTTTCCCACATACTCTGCCCCCCCACACTGCCTCCCACACGTCCTGCCCCACACTGAATCGCACACACCCTGCCCCCCACACTGTCACACACCCTGTCCCCCCACACTGACACACACCCTGCCACCCACACTGTCTCCCACACACAATGACACCACACATCATGCCCCCACACTGACTCCAACACACCCTGCCCCCAAACTGTCATACACCCTGCCCCGCACACTGTCACACACCCTGTCCCCCCCACACTGACTCCTACACACCCAACCCCCATGTAGCGGAGCGGTAATACTAAATCCCACGATCTCCGCTGGTATTAAAGGTAAATCCACAGTCAGCGCTGAAAAGTAAGGCAATATCCCAAATCCCCCAGTAATCAGACGAAACACAGTTCTGGGAGTCAACTGAGGTCTTTATTCACAGCTTCCAGTATTTATGCAAGTCCCCATGCAAGGGGTTTCCTTACTGCCGTAGCAGGGGTAATACAGTAGGGGACTACATGGGGGACTTAAAATTTTGAGCATTTCTCCCATCAGGCCCTGCTGCACGAGAGGGACACTCCCACTGAAATACACCGTTAAGTGGATTATCCCTCAGTGCAGCAGAACCGTAATTTTACATTTAAATTCACCATTCATACAATATTCATGTGATTCTGACGAACGGACGTTCGGTAGATAGCTGGGGTCTAAGTGCACTTTTCGTGAGAGTATCGCTCAGATCCCAGCTAAAACAACCGAACGCTGCACGAAATACACTTTACTATTAAAGTCGACTGAAAGTACCGAACACCGATGGGGAACCACAATAGGAGAAGACCGGAGCTCCCGAACGGCCTGGAAGTACAGCGGTGTTCGTGCTGTCGAGTAGCCGTTTTCAGTTCCAGGCACTCGACGACAAAACACCGCTGGGGAGACAAAGGATCCAAGATCGCCGACCGCTGCGTGGTCGGTAGTTCAACGACGGCCACCCAGGAAAGCACTTAACTTCCGATTGCAACAATATTGCAATCTGTTAATTGGTGCCACACGACCCTCAGTGTGTGGGCTTGGGTTCGGTACTTAATTCGTTTTACGAACAGCCGGTAAAGTTGCTGTTCGTGAAACAACCATGTAAATGCTAGCGGCTTTCGGCTGCTAGCATACGAATACTATAGGAATACAGGCAATCGTAAATTTCAATACAGGATGCAAATTACATTCAAACACAATATGGCAGCAGTGTTTAGGACAATCTTTATAGACACAGTTCTATAGTCTGAAGTGGCTAGGTTTTGCCACACCCCACACTGTTTTCCCCACACTTACTCCCACACACCCTGCCCCCACACTGTTTCCCACATTCAGCTCCCCACACTGTCATACACCTTGCCCCCCGCACACTGTCATACACCTTGCCCCCCCCGCACATTGTCATACACCCTGCCCCTCACACTGTCATACACCCTGCCCCCCACACTGTCACACACCCTTCACCCCAAACTGTAACACACATTGCTGTGTGTGTGTGTGCGGGTGCTGTGTGTGCGGGTGCTGTGTGTGAGGGTGCTGTGTGTGTGAGGGAGCTGTGTGTGAGGATGCTTTGTGTGTGTGTGTGTGTGTATGTATGTGTGTGTGTGTGTGTGAGGGTGCTGTATGTGTGTGGGTGCTGTGTGTGTGAGGTTGCTTTTTGTGTGTATTTGTTTGGAGGGACCGTTTAGGAAATAGCCCTCCTCCCTTCTTACCTTTTGTAGGGAGGGGGGACTACTGGGCTGCTGCCATCCCTGGTGGTCCAGTGGTGAGTGAACTCTAGCCCGTGGCAACGCTCCGACCTCACAAGAGAAACCCTTAACTCTTGATATACTTGCCTCACTCTGGATGTCCAGAGTGATATGTACGTCCGTTAATTCAAGTCAGTCTGTTTAAATCTTAACCAAGATTTATCGAACATATTATTATTATTATTATTATTATTATTATTGCCATTTATATAGCGTCAACAGATTCCGTAGCGCTTTACAATATTTTGAGAGGGGGGGATGCAACAATAAATAAGACAATTACAAGAAAACTTACAGGAATAATAGGTTGAAGAGGACCCTGCTCAAATGAGCTTACAGTCTATAGGAGGTGGGGTATTAGAAACATTAGGATAGGAAATATCAAGTAGGAGTGAAGCAGAGCTGGAGGAGAGAGCAAAGCACTATCCCATAGGAGAGCAAGAGACAGGTATGTAAGGGAGAGATTACTCTGGGAGGCCATACGCTTTCCTGAAGAGATGGGATTTAAGGCCCTTCTTAAATGATTGAAGACTAGGGGAGAGTCTGATGGCAGTAGGCAAGTTATTCCATAGGAGAGGAGCCGCCCGTGAGAAGTCCTGCAAGCGTGAGTTGGCCGTACGGGTGCGAGCAGCGGTCAGGAGGTGGTCGCGGGCAGAGCGGAGGGTACGAGGAGGGGCATACCTCTGGATCAGTGAAGAGATATTAAAACACAGTCTGTCTTAATTCGTATATGAAAATAGAGAAGAGGGGGAAAGTAGTGGTGTGCCGAAACCAACGTACGGGTAGGCCTGTATTAACCCCTTAGGGACACATGACATGTGTGACATATCATGATTCCCTTTTATTCCAGAGGTTTGGTCCTTAAGGGGATAAAGAGGTAATGTAATGCTGATAGTAAGTTATTCGAGGGAGTGGAGGGAGAGGTCGCTCTTACAGGAACCAGCATAGGTAAGCAGGGGGTAGAGCTTTTAAAGGGATAACTCCTCCCACAAATTCAGGCCTATTATTATTATTATTATTGCCATTTATATAGCGCCAACAGAGAGGGGGGGATGTAACAATAAATAGGACAATTACAAGAAAACTTACAGGAACAATTGTCAGGATCGGGACAGGGATCCAACACGCAGAGTACAAACAGTAGCCAGATACGTATACCGGACCTTAGAATGGCCGGACTAACGTAAGTAGTACAGTATAGAATGGTCAAAGACAAGCCGAGGTCGAGGGTAACAGAAGACAGGTAAGCGAGAGACAAGCCGAATCATGGGTAACAGAGATAAGCAGAGTAAGGTAAACAAGCCGGGTCAAAACCAAAAGGGATAATAGAATACACAAGCACTGAGTGACTAGAACAAGCTAGAACCACGACAGGGCCATGAGCTAATGAAAGAAGCTCTGTTAAATACCCTGTTCAGAGCAGTAACCACGCCTCCGAGGCGTCCTGATTGGTCCTGCAGCAATTGAGTGACAGGTCGTTCCGGAGGAGTGTCCTGATGACAACTTCCTGCCTAGATGCTGTAAAAGGCAGTCACTCCCTCGCGGCCGGCCTTGCATGACCGGATAGACCGTGGGGAAGGGAGCCATCAGGCCGTCTGGATGGAGGAACAGCTAAGTCTCTACCTCTTTCGGAGGTAGAAACCACAGGTACCCTGACAGTACCCCCCTCTCAGATACGCCCACCGGGCGGAATACACCAGGGCGAGAAGGGAATCGAGAGTGAAACGCCCTGCGGAGACGGGGAGCATGCACCTCCTCCTGAGGTACCCAACTTCTCTCCTCAGGACCATAACCCTTCCAATCGACCAGATATTGCAGTTTCCCCCGGGAGATTCGAGAATCAACGATGGAATTGACCTCATATTCCTCCTGACCCTCTACCTGAACTGAGCGGGGAGGGGCGATCGTGGAGGAGAACCTGTTACATATTAATGGTTTTAGCAAGGAAACATGAAATGAATTAGGAATGCGTAAGGCATTAGGCAACGCTAAACAATACGCAACTGGGTTAATTTGAGACAGTACCCTGTAAGGTCCAATATATCGAGGAGCAAATTTCATGGACGGCACTTTTAACCGAATGTTTCTAGTACTTAACCATACTCTATCGCCTGGAACAAACACCGGTGCTGCCCTTCTACGTTTGTCAGCGTGTTTTTTAACCAGCGTAGAATTGTGCAGAAGGATTTGTCGAGTTTGATCCCACAACTTTCGTAAATTGGCAACATGAACATCCACCGACGGTATCCCTTGAGAAGAAGACTCCGAAGGAAGGATGGAAGGATGAAAGCCATAATTCAAGAAAAAAGGGCTAGAATGCGTAGAATCACAAATGAGATTGTTATGTGCAAACTCCGCCCAAGGAATCAAACCGACCCAATCGTCCTGGTGTTCTGAAACGAAACAACGTAAATATTGTTCAACTTTTTGGTTAGTGCGTTCAGCAGCTCCATTGGACTGAGGATGATAGGCAGAGGAGAAATTCAATTTGATGCCTAGTTGGGAGCAGAATGATCTCCAAAAACGGGAAACAAATTGGGAGCCTCTGTCAGAGACAATTTGGGAAGGTATCCCATGCAAACGGAAAATCTCCCTGGCGAATATCTCCGCTAATTCGGGCGAAGATGGGAGTTTAGGTAAGGGAATGAAGTGAGCCATTTTAGTAAATCTGTCTACCACAGTGAGGATGACAGTCTGCTTTTTAGAGATAGGCAAATCAACAATGAAGTCCATTGCCAGGCAGGACCAAGGCTTTTCAGGAACCTCTAAAGGGTGCAGAAATCCGCATGGAAGCGAATGGGGTAGCTTGGTCTTGGTACAAACTTCACATGCCCCGATGAATTCTTTAATATCCTTGCGTAAGTCAGGCCACCAAAAATCTTTAGAGACCAGCGCATAAGTCTTGCGGATGCCAGGATGCCCAGCCACCTTGCTGTTATGAAGACAGCGTAGCACCTCCAGTTGGAGAGCGGCAGGAGCGAAGTGTCGATCCCCAGGGGTCTGTTTGGGTGCCAAATGCTGAAACTTCATGATCTCAGAAAGCAATGGAGAGTGAATCCTGAGATTCGTGTTCGCGATGATATTCCCCTTAGGAACTATGGAGGACAGACGTGGTTCAGTTATAGTGGATGGTTCATATTGACGAGACAAAGCATCGGCTTTAGAGTTCTTAGAACCAGGTCTATACGTAAGTACATAATTAAAGTGAGTGAGGAACAAGGCCCAGCGAGCCTTGCTGGCGGACAAGCGCTTAGCCTCCCCAATATAAGACAAGTTCTTATGATCCGTTAGAATAGTAACAGGGTGTAGTGTCCCTTCCAGTAAATGTCTCCACTCCTTTAAAGCCTTAATGACCGCTAACAGTTCCCTCTCCCCGATGTCATATCTGCTCTCAGGCCCAGAAATTTTTTTAGAGAAGAAACCACAAGGGTGTAACGGTTTATCCACCCCTAACCTTTGAGACAGAACAGCCCCAACTCCTGTTTCAGAAGCATCGACCTCGAGCAAGAAAGGCAGAGTCGTATCAGGATGAACTAGAATGGGAGCTGAGGCAAAAAGTTCCTTGAGAGTCTTAAAAGCACCAAGAGCTTCCTCAGACCAGAACTTAGTATCAGCCCCTTGTTTGGTCATATTGGTAATAGGCGCAATGATAGAGGAGTAACCCTTAATGAAGCGCCTATAGTAGTTGGAAAAACCAATAAACCTTTGGATAGCCTTGAGTCCTTTGGGCAAAGGCCAGTCTAAAATAGATTGGAGTTTACCAGGATCCATTTTAAAACCTTCCCCAGAAATCACGTACCCAAGAAAGTCTACCTGAGACTGATCAAAACTGCACTTCTCCAATTTGCAGTATAGACCATGTTGCAGAAGTTTGTGTAACACCTTTCTGACCTGTCTATGGTGAGTCTCAATCTCCTTAGAGTGTATCAGTATGTCGTCCAGGTAAACAATAACACAATCATGCTGAAACTCCCTAAGTACCTCATTAATCAAATCTTGAAATACTGCAGGAGCATTGCATAGTCCAAATGGCATAACAGTGTATTCGTAATGGCCATACCGGGTATTGAATGCCGTCATCCACTCGTGACCTTGCTGGATTCTCACCAAATTGTAAGCCCCTCTGAGATCTAACTTGGTGAAGATTTTGGAGCCCTTAAGACGATCAAATAACTCGGTAATCAGTGGGATAGGATAGGCATTTCTGACAGTTATTTTATTCAAGCCTCGGTAATCGATACAAGGTCTCAGCGTGCCATCCTTCTTCTTAATGAAAAAGAACCCCGCCCCGGCCAGAGAAGAAGACCTCCTGATGAATCCCTTTTCTAAATTCTCCTGAATATACTCCTCTAGAACCGAGTTTTCCTGAACAGACAAAGGATATACATGGCCCCTCGGAGGCATAGTCCCGGGTAGAAGCTTAATTTTACAGTCAAATGACCTGTGTGGCGGCAAAGAATCGGCATTCTTCTTGTCAAACACTGCCCTTAAGTCTAGGTAAAGGTCTGGTATTTGTCTTTCTGTGGACTGAGTAGGATTCTCCTGTATGTTAATATTAGCTAATGGAGAAACCTTGCACAAACACCGATCCTGGCAGCCCTGGCCCCACGAGAGTATCTCCCCTAACTCCCAATCGATAATAGGGTTATGTTCTTTCAACCATGGATACCCCAGAACTATGGGAACGGAAGGAGATGAAATGAGCAGAAGAGATAACTTCTCCACGTGTAGGATACCAACATTTAAATCAATGGGTATGGTCTCACGAAAGATAACAGGGTCTAGTAGTGGTCTACCATCTATGGCCTCAACGGCCAAGGGTGTCTCCCTTAGCTGGGATGGGAAATTGTTTTTACTAGCAAAGGCTTGGTCGATAAAATTCTCAGCAGCACCGGAATCTATCAAAGCCATAGCCCTTACTACTTCCCTCCCGCAAGTTAAGGAAACTGGTAGCAGAAGCCTGTGATCTTTATAATTAGGAGTAGAGGACAAAATAGAAACACCCAAGGCCTGTCCTCTAGTGAGACTTAGGTGCGAGCGTTTCCCGGGTGGTTAGAACAGTTCGAGAGTAAATGACCCTTAGCTCCACAATACATACACAAACCCTCTCTTTTCCTGTACTGTCTTTCCTCCTCAGAGAGGCGGGTATACCCTATCTGCATAGGTTCAGGAAGCAAAGATACCGTGGAGTCAGGACTTGGAAAAGCGGGGGCTAACCTAAAAGAAGGTCTCCGGTTCCTCTCTCGAGTGTTCTGTCTCTCTCTTAAACGTTCATCTATACGTGAGATGAACGAAATTAAATCCTCTATATTCTCGGGGAGTTCTCTGGTAGCAACTTCATCAAGGATTACTTCAGATAAGCCATTCAAAAATACATCCATATACGCCTGCTCATTCCACTTGACTTCTGACGCCAGAGACCTGAACTCTAGTGCATAATCCACCAGTGTTCAGTTCTCCTGTTTCAGACGCAACAGTAATCTGGCTGCATTAACCTTTCTACCTGGAGGGTCAAATGTTCTTCTAAAAGCAGCTACAAAGGCGTTATAGTTATAAACTAATGGGTTATCGTTCTCCCATAATGGATTGGCCCATCTCAGAGCTTTCTCAATAAGTAGGGTGATAATAAATCCTACCTTTGCCCTATCTGTAGGATAAGAGCGAGGTTGCAATTCAAAGTGGATACTAATTTGGTTTAAGAAACCACGACACTTCTCAGGAGCCCCACCATAGCATACTGGGGGGGGTAATGCGAGAAGAAGCACCCACTGTGGCTACCTCTAGACCTGAACCGACAGGAGAAACAGGGGTATTACGTAACTCCTCTGGTGGGTTATTGGCACGAGATAATAGAGCCTGTAGCGCAAGCGCCGTCTGATCCATTCTGTGATCCATGGCTTCAAACCTAGGATCAGGAGAAGCCAGCTGACTGTTTGTACTTGCAGGATCCATTGGCCCTGTCGTAATGTCAGGATCGGGACAGGGATCCAACACACAGAGTACAAACAGTAGCCAGATACGTATACCGGACCTTAGAATGGCCGGACTAACGTAAGTAGTACAGTATAGAATGGTCAAAGACAAGCCGAGGTCGAGGGTAACAGAAGACAGGTAAGCGAGAGACAAGCCGAATCAAGGGTAACAGAGATAAGCAGAGTAAGGTAAACAAGCCGGGTCAAAACCAAAAGGGATAATAGAATACACAAGCACTGAGTGACTAGAACAAGCTAGAACCACGACAGGGCCATGAGCTAATGAAAGAAGCTCTGTTAAATACCCTGTTCAGAGCAGTAACCACGCCTCCGAGGCGTCCTGATTGGTCCTGCAGCAATTGAGTGACAGGTCGTTCCGGAGGAGTGTCCTGATGACAACTTCCTGCCTAGATGCTGTAAAAGGCAGTCACTCCCTCGCGGCCGGCCTTGCATGACCGGATAGACCGTGGGGAAGGGAGCCATCAGGCCGTCTGGATGGAGGAACAGCTAAGTCTCTACCTCTTTCGGAGGTAGAAACCACAGGTACCCTGACAACAATAGGTTGAAGAGGACCCTGCTCAAACGAGCTTACAGACTATAGGAGGTGGGGTATTAGAAACATTAGGAAGGGAAATATCAAGTAGGAGTGGAGCAGAGCTGGAGGAGAGAGCAAAGCACTGTCCCATAGGAGAGAGCAAGAGACAGGTATGCAAGGTAGAGATTACTCTGGGAGGCCATAAGCTTTCTTGAAGAGATGGGTTTTAAGGCCCTTCTTAAATGATTGAAGACTAGGGGAGAGTCTGATGGCGGTAGGCAGGCTATTCCATAGGAGAGGAGCCGCCCGCGAGAGGTCCTGCAAGCGCGAGTTGGCCATACGGGTGCGAGCAGAGGTTAGGAGGTGGTCACGGGCAGAGCGGAGGGTACGAGGAGGGGCATACCTATGGATCAGTGAAGAGATATAAGAGGGGCTGGAATTGTTCAGTGCTTTAAATGTATGGGTTAGCACTTTGAATTGACTCCTATAGGATACAGGGATCCAATGTAAGGACTGGCAGAGGGGCGAGGTGTGAGAGGACCGACTAGAGAGGAAAATCAGTCTAGCTGCAGCATTCATTACAGACTGTAGCGGGGCAATGCGGCTTTTGGGGAGACCAATCAGGAGAGGGTTACAGTAATTCATGCGGGAAATTACTAGAGCATGGACAAGCTCCTTGGTAGCATCTTGCGTAAGAAAGGGGCGGATGCGGGCTATGTTTTTGAGTTGGAACCTACAGGACTTGGCAACAAACTGGATGTGAGACTCAAAGGTGAGACCAGAGTCAAGTATGACGCCAAGACAGCGCGCTTGCAGGGATGGACTTATGTGGATATCACTGACTTGAAGGGAGAGCGAGAGAGGAGGATCAGTATTAGGAGGAGGAAAGACAAGGAGTTCAGTTTTAGAGAGGTTAAGTTTGAGAAAGCGTGACGACATCCAGTCAGAGATGGAAGAAAGGCAAGCAGTGACACGTTGCAGGATGGCAGGGGAGAGGTCCGGGGAGGAGAGGTATATCTGAGTGTCATCAGCGTACAGGTGGTAGTGGAATCCAAAAGAGGCAATAAGTTTTCCAAGAGAGACAGTATAAAGAGAAAATAGAAGGGGACCAAGGACAGAGCCTTCGGGAACTCCAACCGAGACAGGACAAGGGGAGGAGGTATCCTTGGAAAAGGAGATACTGAATGAGCGTTGGGAGAGATAGGACAGAGTCACAGAGATCGAGCAATTGAAGAGTTTGAAGGAGGAGAGCATGATCGTTGTCAAAGGCAGCAGAGAGGTCAAGGAGAATAATATGGAGTAGTGACCTTTGGTTTTAGCGGAGATTAGGTCATTCGTCACTTTGATAAGAGCGGTCTCAGTAGAGTGGAGAGGGCGGAAGCCAGACTGAAGAGGGTCAAGGAGAGAGTTGGAATTAAGGAAGCGAGACACAAAGCTTTCCAAAAGCTTTGATGAGAAAGGGAGCAGGGATATGGGACGATAGTTAGAGGGGGAGGATGGGTCAAGAGATGTTTTTTTTAGGATAGGTAATACAGTGGCATGTTTAAGGTCAGCAGGAACAGTGCCAGAAGAGAGAGAGCAGTTAAAGATGTGTGTTAGGGTAGGCACAAGACAAGGGGAGAGAGATCTGATGAGGTGAGATGGGACAGGATCGAGCGGGCAAGTGGTGGGGCGAGAGGAACGGAGGAGTGCAGCCACCTCTTGTTCAGTAGCCGGGGAGAAAGTCTGGAGGGTAGGGAAAGCATGATTTACGTGTGGTTGAGAAAGAGAACGGCAAGGAGGGGAGAATTGTTTCCTTAGCTGTTCAATCTTGTCAGTAAAGTAACATGCAAAGCTATCAGCTGTAAGGTTAGTTTGGGGGGTGGCCACAGCAGGGCGGAGAAGGGAATTAAAGGTGTCAAAGAGATGTCTGGGATTGCGGGAGCATGAACTAATGAGAGAGGAAAAGTAGGACTGTTTGTCGAGGGCAAGGGCTGTGCTGTATAAAAGCAACATGAATCTATAATGGAGAAAGTCTGCCTGGGTGCGGGACTTCCTCCAGGAGCGTTAAGCACAACGGGAGCAACTCTGCAGACTTTTTAGTTAGAGTTTTGTTAGCTGTGTTAACTGTATTAACAATGTTTAGAAAATATAGCGCAGAGGAGGCTTATGCCCTGTTAGCGGCCAACTCAGAGGCGACTGACACTGCCTCAGAGAGTGACGCAGGGACTGACGCAGGGGACAGGGACTATGTGCCAGATACTGCAGGACCATCAGGGGAAATCGACGATTCACCTAATGCTGAACATGGCGCAGATGACTGGGTACCCCCAAATAATTTTTCCCCAGACATCCCAGTGTTTACAGCCAATCCTGGCATACAGGCTGACCTGTCTGCCTATAGTGCGCTGGATGTTATGTAGCTGTTCTTGGGGGATGAGATTTTTGGGGAGATAATCACCCAGACTAATCTCTATGCGCAGCAGTATCTGGCATGCAATCCAGACTCTCTTATCTCCAGGAAAGAGAGATGGAACCCAACCAGTGTACCAGAATTGAAACAATTCTGGGCACTGACCATGTTAATGGGGCTAATTAAAAAGCCCACAATTAGGATGTATTGGTCTAAACATATTTGCAATACCCCCATTTTTGCAGAGACAATGACGAGGGAAAGATATGAAGACATACTGCGATTTATGCACTTTAGTGACAATAACAAGTGCCCCCCAAAAGGTGATCCGCAGTGTGATCTTCTTTATAAAATGCGTCCTTTAATTGCCCACTTTAACAGTAAATTTGCCACTATATATACCCCCAATAAAAACATTTCCATTGACGAGTCCCTCATGAAGTTTAAGGGAAGACTGGGGTTTAGACAATATATCCCAGCCAAAAGATCCCGATATGGGATCACATTTTATAAACTGTGTGAAAGTGGCAGTGGGTACGTATACACTTTCCATGTATACGAAGGAAGGGATAGCCACCTTGATCCCCCAGGTTGCCCAGATATAGTAGGGACAAGTGGGAAAATTGTCTGGGACTTAATAATGCCATTACTTAATAAAGGTTATCATTAATACATCGATAACTTTTATAATAGCATCCCACTGTTAAAAATGCTGCTTCGAGACCATGGCCTGTGGCACTATTCGGAAGAGTCGCACAGGTTTCCCAAAGGCTCTAGCGAACAAAAAAAATGAAATGGGGGGGAAACAGCAGCTCTCTGCCAGAATGAGCTGCTGGCACTCAAGTACAGGGATAAAAAGGATGTTTTCATCTTAACCACCATCCATGGTGAAAACACTCGGAGGGTCGCAGTTTGTGGCAGAGAAGAATGTAAACAGGTGCCAGTCTGCATACGGCAATATAATTGGCATATGGGGGGCGTTGACCTGTCCGATCAACTGATGCAGCCGTATTTGATCATGCGGAAGACCAGGGCATGGTATAAAAAAGTGGGCATATACCTGATGCAGATGGCAATCCACAATGCCTTTGTCATTTTTAAAAAGGCAAATGCTGGGCTGAAAAGCACTTTTCTTTCATTCCAGTTTGAGCTCACATCTGGGCTGCTAGAATGCCACACAAGGAGACCATCAGTGGAGCCTAGCATAAGAATGGAGGCAGGTCACTTCTGCTTTAAGATTCCACCAACCCCTAAAAAACAAAACCCCCAGAAAAGGTGCAGGGTGTGTTACAAGAGAGGCGTAAGAGCTGAGACCAGCAATTACTGCCCTGATTGCCCCTCTCAGCCCGGCCTATGTATTGGCCATTGTTTTAAAAAATTTCACACCCAGGCCGAATAAGTATACCAGTTTTGGGGTGTGATTTTTAGTCATCTGTCTGATTGGTTACCAAATCTTGGCTTTGTCTACCGTTTATCCTGTCTTCTCTGATCCTTGACCTCGGCCTGTCCTATTGTTGTTCCGTTTAAGTATACACTCAGGCCGTAGCACATATAAGGATAGCAAAATATACAGTAACATCTCCAAGTGTGTGTCAAAAAGGCAGAAAAAATGCTAATTGCAACTAGACTTGGTACAAACTAACAAAAAGGCGTAAGAGCTGAGACCAGCAATTACTGCCCTGATTGCCCCTCTCAGCCCGGCCTATGTATTGGCCATTGTTTTAAAAATTTTCACACCCAGGCCGAATAAGTATACCAGTTTTGGGGTGTGATTTTTTTACTTGATCTTCAATATTCCCCTTCAACATTCACATAACCCTGAAAAAGGTACACATGGAAGTATCGTTGCACTAAGATGACATAGCTGAGCAACATATTAGGTGTTATACTGCTGTAGCACATATAAGGATAGCAAAATATACAGTAACATCTCCAAGTGTGTGTCAAAAAGGCAGAAAAAATGCTAATTGCAACTAGACTTGGTACAAACTAACAAAGAGGCGTAAGAGCTGAGACCAGCAATTACTGCCCTGATTGCCCCTCTCAGCCCGGCCTATGTATTGGCCATTGTTTTAAAAAATTTCACACCCAGGCCGAATAAGTATACCAGTTTTGGGGTGTGATTTTTAGTCATCTGTCTGATTGGTTACCAAATCTTGGCTTTGTCTACCGTTTATCCTGTCTTCTCTGATCCTTGACCTCGGCCTGTCCTATTGTTGTTCCGTTTCTCTTTACTCCTTTGACCTCGGCTTGTACCTTGACAATTCTCTGCTTGTATAGCCTGGCCATTCTAAGGACCGGTATTACAAGTTTCTCTCTCTGTGTTCTCTCTCTTTGTGGTCTGTCTGTGTTTTGGTTTCGGAATCCATGACAGCTTTGCCCGGGACGCAGATGACTGGGTACTACCCCTGGATAAGTTTACCCCAACTATTCCCCCTTTTCACAGCAAATAGTATGCACTTGTTCATAATTTGAATTGATGAGCTGCTTACACTTAAAAATATATGTGGCCTTTGAGAGGTAATTTGCAGTCCTGAGCTGCTAAAATGAGACTTGGGCCCAGCATCCACTTTTGAAAAATATGGAAGTGGTGTGTCTCCAATGTGCCCCTTCAACATCCACATAACCCTGAAAAAGGTACACATGTGGGTATCGTTGCACTAAGATGACATAGCTGAGCAACATATTAGGTGTTATATTGTACAAACTAACAAAAAAATTATCCTACACTAAGGTTTAGAATATACCTTTTGAAATACCCTGGGGTGTCTACTTTAAGAAATGGTAGGCCTTTGTGGGGTAGTTTGAACTTAAAACCTGCTAAGATGCTTGGAAATTGCACATAGGCCCAGCGTCAAAATTCAAACTTCGGTAAAAACTGATATGACTTGATCTTCAATATTCCCCTTCAACATCCACATAACCCTGAAAAAGGTACACATGGAAGTATCGTTGCACTAAGATGACATAGCTGAGCAACATATTAGGTGTTATACTGCCGTAGCACATATAAGGATAGCAAAATATACAGTAACAAGTGTGTGTCAAAAAGGCAGAAAAAATGCTAATTGCAACTAGACTTGGTACAAACTAACAAAAAATGATCCTACATTAAGGTTTAGAATATACCTTTTGAAATACCCTGGGGTGTCTACTTTAAGAAATGGTAGGCCTTTGTGGGGTAGTTTGAATTTAAAACCTGCTAAGATGCTTGAAAATTGCACATAGGCCCAGCGTCAAAATTCAAAGTTCGGTAAAAACTGATATGGCTTGGTCTCCTATATGGCGCTGTAGCTTCACGAAATAGTGCCAAAGACATACAATGGGGATGTCATTTTACTCAGAAGACTTAGCTGAGCATAATTTGGGGGGTTTGAACTTAGTGGCACATGTGAAATATACAAAATGCCCAGTAAAAATACAATCCATATGTAAAAACCGCACAAAATTATTTTATACCACATACTTTGGCATCTATTGGTGAAAAAATGGGGGCATGTTAAGGCACAGTATATACCTTATGAGATACCCTGGAGTGTCTACTTTTACAAATGGTAGGCCTTTGTGGGTTTTTTTTGAACAGTCAAACTGTTATAATACCCCAAATGGAAGCATAGGCTCATTATATCCGTCTCTCAAAATTCTACTGTGAATACTGAAAAAGACAGGTCTCCTATATGGCACTGTAGCTTCACGAAATAGTGCCAAAGACATACAATGGGTGTGTCCTTTTACTCAGAAGACTTAGCTGAGCATAATTTGGGGGGTTTGAACTTAGTGGCACATGTGAAATATACAAAATGCCCAGCAAAAATGCAATCCATAGGTAAAAAACGCACACAATTATTTTTTACCACATACTTTGGCATTTATTGGTGAAAAAATGGGGGCATGTTAAGGCACAATATGCACCTTATGAGATACCCTGGAGTGTCTACTTTTACAAATGGTAGGCCTTTGTGTTTTTTTTTTTAACAGTCAAACTGTTATAATACCCCAAATGGAAGATAAGGCTCATTAAATCCAGCTCTCAAAATTCTACTGTGAGTACTGAAAAGGACAGGTCTCCTATATGGCACTGTAGCTTCACGAAATAGTGCCAAAGACATACAATGGGGGTGTCCTTTTACTCAGCAGATGTAACTGAACACAAAATAAAACTTTGTACAGGAATAGCACACACCAACTTTACAAAATACACATGAGAAGGTCTTTGTTATAAGTTTGTGTGCCAAAAACAAAAAAAAAAACACAATTTTACTCCAATATTTAGCAGAGGTTGGCGGTAAAATGGCTACGTAGAAAGTGTCAAAACAACCTTAGGTAAATAGCCTGTGATGTCTACTTTATATAAATATATACTTTTGTGTGGCAATTTTGTTTTCTTTTATGGCTATTAAGCTTACAAGACAGACATCAAATTCTAAAATCGCTCCACATTAAAAGTTTATTTTACTCCTTGTGCTTTGTGACCTGTAACTACCACAAAAAACTGAAAATCCCAGACACATTATATATTCTGTAAATCAGAACAACTAAATGAATGTATTTTTAATTACTTTCCTTAACCTGCACTAATTATGTACACATTATTATTGCAAAACTGTAAAAAAAACACAAAAGAATTCATTTTTGTTGCATATTTCTGTATTTTGTTTTATAATAAATAAGCATTTATATATATATATATATATATATATATATATATATATATATATATATGTGTGTGTGTGTGTGTGTGTGTGTTACATCAAATTAAAACCCTTTCTGTCCTTTAAAAAACGGTATATAATATGTGTCAGTGCAATAAATTAGTAAAATGCAAATTGCAGTTGAACGCAAACAGCAAAAAATTAAAAAAATGCCGTTGTCAGTAAGTGAAAGACAAGCTTCTGAAGCTCTGTCCTTAAGGGGTTAATGTGACAAGAAATTGCTGGGTCATTCCCTTATCATTCCACACATGCTGCAAAAAAAAAAAAAGCTGTATGGCTCCTAGACAAGTTTGAGAGCTATCCTTCCGCCCAAATAAGGCCTATATTATTTAAATATTTATATTTAAATATTTGCATCTGCACTTTATGTGGCACTTGCACATTAGTGTGGATATTTTATTGTGAGTTTACATACTGGTGCTTTGTTTTATATTTTTATGTATGATTCTGAAAGCACAATCACACAAAGTTATCCTTTGGCATTGTCACTTTGTTGAATAAGGAGATTGGCATACCCTTGTGAAAAGTTTTTATTATCGCAAAATAATGCGATAATAGTGTTTAAAGGTAACACTGTATTGTGTACAGCAGCTTATTTAATATCTGCACAAGTGCACTTTTTATATATTAAAATATTTTTGGATATATTGAAATGCTTTTCCGATACCTTCTTGTTTTTTGTATTTATTAATGTTCTTCTGACAGTTATGTGTTATGTGTTGTGTTCTTGCCCTTGTTTTCCCATACAAATAAGTTTTATGTGTTATTTTAAATTTCTTACCATGAGTCAAATTTAAAATTCGTGAAAAAATTTCTTACCATGAGTAAAAAAATAATAATAAATAGTTACAATTCTTATAGGATCAGCAATCTAAGATCAGTGGGTGGGTGTCAATGTTGGTTTTGACCTAAGTATGCTTCACTTTATAAAAGTGTGTATGGTATTAAAGATTTTTTTTCAACTGAAAAAAGGTGTGTGTATGTGGAGAGGCAGAGACAGTGGGAATCTGCTTCAAAGTCCGAGAACCTTTTGGCATAAAACCAGACATCCCAAGTCTCCCGGTAGTTCCGGGAGACTCCTGCATTTTTAATGCAGCTCCCTGACACCTGAAAATCATATACAATATCCTGGACATTACATGTGTGTGACTTCCAGGATATTACATATGATAAATGCCTTTAATATCCACCCAATGAGTGTTGTTTCCGAACAGGGGCCGGGTCGAGTGCAGGCCCTTTAAGAGCCTGACCGGACCCCTGTAGTATCTGTTGGCTGGGAGGAAGTTATAGCCTGTCACTTCCTCCCTGCTTCACAGAGAGCTGTGCGGGAGGGAGGAGGCTGGGAGAGGCACCACCACAGGTAGCATGGAGAGGAGTGACTAGAGTGAGCTGCCGCATGCTCACTCCCATCAGCTTCAGCCAGGACCCTAAGCAAGTCACCCTGCAGGATACAAAGGGTAAACTAGCAGGAGGATTCCTGCAAATTAAATTATTATAACTTGTCTACGTATGTCAGATTGTGTGCATTTATGTATGTGCCAGTGTGTGTATCTGTGTATCAGTGTGTATGTGGCTGTGTGTATGTGCCAGTGTATGTGTATGTGCCAGTGTGCATATCTGAGTGTGTGTGTGTGCCAGTGTGTGTTTGTATGTGCCAATGTGTGTATCTGAGTGTGTGTATGTGCCAATGTGTGTATATGTGTGTATGTGTCAGTGTGTATATATGTGTGTGGGTGTGTGTATGTGCCAGTGTATGAGTATGTGTATGTGCCAGCGTGTGTATCTGAGTGTGTGTGTATGAACCACTGTGTGTATCTGTGTGTATGTGTCAGTGTGTATCTGAGTGTGTGTATGTGCCAGTGTGTGGTGTATCTGAGTGTGTGTGTGTATGCACCAGTGAGTGTAACTGTGTATATGTGTCAGTGTATGTGTCAGTGTATGTATGTGCGTGTATCTGAGTGTGTGTGTATGCACCACTGGGTGTATCTGTGTGTATGTGTCAGTGTGTATCTGAGTGTGTGTATGTGCCAGTGTGTGGTGTATCTGAGTGAGTGTGTGTGTGTGTGTGTGTATGCACCAGTGTGTGTAACTGTGTATATGTGTCAGTGTATATCTGTATGTGTGTGTGTATGTGCCAGTGTATATCTGAGTTTGTTTGTATGTGCCAGTGTATATCTAAATTTGTGTGTATGTGCCAGTGTATATCTTTGTGTATGCGTCAGTGTATATATGAATGTGTGTGTATGTGCAAGTACATGTATTTGAATATACAAGTATTTGTGTGCAAGTGTGCATATATGTGCAAATGTGTGTGCATGTGTCAGTGTGTTTATAGTGTATGTAAATAGTTGTAATATGTTGTATGAAATAATAATAAAATATCATGTACTGGTTCATACATGTTTGGTGGCTGTGTGTACGTGCGTGTGTGGGGGAGCGTGTGTGTGTGTGGGGGGGGATCACGTATGTAGGGGTACGTGTGTGTGGGGGGGTGCAACTGCTGGGGAATCCACCTCCCTGAAATTAGTTTTTGCATGTTGGGATGTCTGTAAAGCTAAAATAGTTGAAAGTGCCCTTGTAAAGACTATGGTTAGAGGAAGCAGGGGAGTGATACATACATAGAAAAGAAGGTGGAGGGGAAAATACCAAGCGGTTTAGTGGGTGCAGGAAAATAATTGATTCAGTAATCCCTAGTGCCACAGGAGATAAGTCATATGATACTGCAGGACATGTCAGGATCCCAAGCTCCAGACCTACTGTCCCCCACTACATGTACAATGGAAAATTATTTTAAAACTTTCTTACTTACAAATACTGTACCTTGGAGGCTGAGTCTACTGTTTTTGCCTCTCAGCCTGTTTACACATACATTTGGTTGCACGCATGCATTAAAAAGCCCAGCAGTAAAGCATCATGCACTTTACTTTGAGGATCCGTGAATTACGCACTGAATGACAAGTATACAATGAATTATCAGAAATTGAACAGGCTTAGCTGCAGTATACATTCCATACATGTAATGTTGCACCAGGATGAGAGAAAATGATTCCATAACATTTCTTTTTCCAAACCAACCATGCCGGCATGTTTCAGATAGAAGGGACAGTTGTTAGCAAGAGACACTTTGAGTATTGTCCTAGACTTACATGAGTGGGATTGTGTTAATAAAGGGATCTGATTGTTTTAGTTCATCATACAATGTGGCCATTTTAGTTTCTTTCTTGTATTCAGGGACGTTTTAGCCGCGAGGCAAACAAGGCATTTGCCTTGGGCGGCATTTTCCAGGGGGCGGCAAAAAAAAGCCGCCCCCAAATGCCCAGGGCAAATGCCTTGTTAGCCTTGCGGCTAACTGACAAGGCAGGCTGCTGGGCGGTCGGGCAGCACTGGCAGGAGGGCGGCTGGCGAGGGAGCACTTCGTCTGAGCTGTCTGCTCAGCTCCCTCACGCGCCGCAGAGTGAGGCTGGGAGCAGGACTATGACGTCATATTCCGGCTCCCAGCCTCACTCTGCGGCGCGCGAGGGAGCTGAGCAGACAGCTCAGAGGAATTGCTCCCTCGCCGCCCACCCAGCAGACAGCCCAGCTACCCGACCGGCAGCCCCACTAGACCCCAGGGAGATAAAGAATCCCCCCATCATTCCCAAAGGTAAGGAGGTAAATTAAAAAAATATATATATATATGTTAATGTGAGTGTGTATGTCTGTCTGTTAGTGTGTATCAGCCTGTTAGTGTGTGAGTGTGTGTATGTCTGTTAGTGAGTGTGTGTATGTATGTCAGTGAGTGTGAGTGTGTCTGTTAGTGTGTGTGTCAGTCTGTTAGTGTGTGAGTGTGTGTATGTCTGTCTGTTAGTGAGTGTGTCTGTTAGTGTGTGAGTGTGTCTGTTAGTGTGTGTGTGTATTTCTGTTAGTGAGTGTGAGTGTGTCTGTTAGTGTGTGAGTGTGTGTATGTATGTCAGTGAGTGTGAGTGTGTTTGTTAGTGTGTGTGTGTGTGTGTGTGTGTGTGTGTGTGTGTGTGTGTGTGTGTGTGTGTGTGTGTGTGTGTGTGTGTGTGTGTGTGTGTGTGTGTGTGAATGTATGTCAGTGAGTGTGAGTGTGTCTGTTAGTGTGTGTGTGTGTATGTATGTTAGTGAGTGAGTGTGTCTGTTAGTGTGTGAGTGTGTGTATGTATGTCAGTGAGTGTGAGTGTGTCTGTTAGTGTGTGTGTGTATGTCTGTTAGTGTGTGTGTGTGTGTGTGTGTATGTCTGTTAGTGAGTGTGAGTGTGTCTGTTAGTGTGTAAGTGTGTCTGTTAGTGTGTGTGTGTATGTATGTCTGTGAGTGTTAGTGTGTGTGTGTGTATGTCTGTTAGTGAGTGTGAGTGTGTCTGTTAGTGAGTGTGTGTGTGTGTCAGCTAATGTATGCGTATCTGTCAATTAATGTGTGTGTGTGTGTGTGTGTATTTAGAAGACGGGGCGGGGGGACGGGTTGGGTGGGGGGTGGGGGGCGCCTGAGTTTTGTCCTGCCTAGGGCAGCACAAAACCAGGATACACCACTGCTTGTATTTTGCCGAAGATTTCACACATAATGGTTTGTCCAGAACTAGTACACACGGCCCCACACATAGACTCATAGTTTCAGATCAGAAGCGGTTCATATAGCAAGGAAAAAAATAAAAAATGACCTCTCTTATGAAGTGTCCTTGGTGCAAGACAAATATAAGCGTCATTGTAATTGGGCCTTCCCCCCATGCTGTATAGTCCCAGCCAAGATTTTAAGTGAAGAAAATAAAGGTATTTGTTTTTATAATTTACTGCACATTTTGGGTGTATAATTTTCCTCGCCGTGTGAGCTTCTGAGCTAATAGAGTTAGTGTCACACAGGTTCAAATCCAGTGTTAGCCCAAGTGCATATCAGTGTATGAAAATCCTCACCAGCCACCCTAAACACACCGTTTTTGTATACAGACTCGTAGTATAACTCGATATATTAAAAACATAAAGTTACTGACAACCACATATTAAATACAACACACAGATTCACAACTACCCATTAAAACGTACACAGCGACTAACATGTAGCAAGTGAAACATTGTCACTTTCACCCACTCAATAAAAAATCCACTACTGATAACCATATACTAAAAATAGGCTAACATAAATCACAACTTATTGGCAGACACTTACATGAAGAAAATCAGTGACACACTAAAGAACTCTCACATATGAACACTAAAATAAACTGAACAACTACAGTCACATATCAAACAAACGGGCTCACAATTACAGCCACTCACTAAAACAGTAAAAAGTACACTGTCAAAAAACAGACCCTCTCTCAACCAAAGAGTAAAACCACGATTCACTCACAGCCACAGTGGTAGCAAAAGTGACCTGTTTGCTGCGAGCTGGTCTATCCTATGTGCCATGGTCCACCCACAGCAACAGACACATAGCAAATGCCATCTTACAAGTATTCATGAAATAACACTCAACTCATAAAGTTAATATATTACAGGATTCTACTTGCCAGCTGCTCAAGTGTATGTGAATGCATACACATATTTTTGCAGGATGTCAGTGGTTAACATGCATGGGCAATTCTGTATGGACAATTACAGGATGTGAATCCATCTTACAGAGTATGAAACCAAGGGTTTATCTGTTTGCAGTTCCTGTGTATTTAGGCTGTATGTGAACTGAGTGTCAATGTGTCTAAATGCAGGAGTATATTTGTGTAGAGTGTCAATGTTTATGTATGTGTACATTTGTGTGGAGGGTTAGTGTGTGTGGTTTTGTGTGTGTCAATGCATGAGCTTATCTGTGAAGAGTGTCAATGTTTATGTATGTGCGGGGTATTTGTGTGGAGGGTTAGTTTGTGTGTTTGTGTATGTGTTTGTGTGTGTGTGCATGTATGAGTAAGAGTGCAGATGTGTATTTCATTTCTTCTTTTAGACTTCCTGGTCTCCCAACTATTTATTCATCTCTTCTTGATACTGTATATCTCTCCTTTTGTCCCCTGTGTCTTTCTATCTTCAATGTTGCACTGTATATATTTCCCACTTATGTCTCTTTTTGTTCTACCCACTTGTTTTCATCTCCCATCCCTCCCACTTGTATTCCTCTCTCCATCTCGCCAATTTGTGTGTCTCTCTCCATCATCCCCCAAATGTCTCTCTCTTCAAGCTGGTTTACATTCACATAAAACACAGAATTAGGAATATACACAATACCATTGTTTTTTAATAGATTAATAACATGACACAAAATGATGTCTAGGACAATACCCAAATTGGACATATGGTAACAGCTGCCCACGACTGCCCACTGCAAACCACACGATTTGGGAACTGGAGAGCTGTTTTAAAATTATTTCCAGGGCTGTTTTTTTTATCCCTAGTCCAGACCTAGATGTCAGCCCCCATGTGAAGATGACATTTAAATACAGAGTTTACTGCCTTAAGCCTGGCAACCTCTCTGTAAATTGGCATCAGTCCACACTGCTCAGAAAAACACATTTTAAAACTGAAAATCTATAAAATGGAACTATTTACGAAGCTGTGTTATGAAAGCATTTAAGTAGGTGGTAATCAGTAATTATTCGATTGTCCTGTAAACTCGTAGGAATATACTGTACTTTTGGCACTCCTTGAGTTGTATACTGCTGGCATGAACAGCTACATTTCAAACCAGAGGGAGACATTGCTGAGGATCTGGGAGCCTTATTGAACTATCAGCAGATTCAATTTGCACTTAGCACTTTCTCACTAATACCAGTGTAAATGCACAATACTTGTGAGTACCCTTCCCTTGAGAGTGGGGTGGGGGTGGGGGGGGGGGGGAGGAGATTTAAAATACACATTTTATGATTGATTTAATAAATACTGCACTGTAAAGGTTATCTGAGTGCACTTCATTCCATATTTTTCAGGTTTTTATTATACATATTGGAGTGTGAAGGATGCACAAGTAGGAAGAGCTCCTCGTGCGACATTGTGTATAATAATATATCTACATATTGTTCAGTTTGTGTAGCAATGTATCTGCTAAGATACGCTTTGTTAAGATGTGTATGTATTTTGTGTCATAGAATTGTATTTGTATTACCTGTGCGGGGTTGTTTGGTTCTGTCTTCGGTTTCTGGCAATCCTGCACTGATGAGAATTTTTTGCAAATCCTCATACTTTTCGGTGATATCAAGTCGGCCTTCAATTTTATCCCCCTTTTTACAGTCATCTAATGGAGTATAAATAGATGGGTCCCTTCCCCATGGGGTCCTATGGCTCAAAACCCCAGGAACCCATACTTCATTTAAGTCTCCATCCTTGGAGTATATGGAAGGATCCATTATTAGCTGGTCCAGTGACAACTGAAAAATAGACATGAACATAGGTGGAAGATAGAACAACAACAACAACAACAATAATAATAACAATAATTATCTATCATCTATTATTACACACACAGAATAAAAGAAATCGGCAAAAGGATTCTGCAGTCTACAAGAACGTATCCTCTGCCTAGATATATTTTTCTGAGAAGCACTTATTAAATGGTAAACTGAAGCTGACAGAGAGGCACTACCACTTAATCAGCTTAAGAGAATGAACAGATAGGTTGAAAACTTAGACACAGAGCGACAAATGTAGCAGAGACAAGGTGAATGAGAAAGACATACAAACAGCTGTTGTTACTCACCATTACAGCTCTTCTCCTGAAATACAAGCAAACACTAGTTATTATCACTTTATTGCTGATAACTCAAATACTCTAGGACTTTGTGGAATTTACTAAACATAGTAAAAAAAAACTAGACATTCTATAATAATCTACACATGGATGATTATAAAGAGAAACACACACATATTCACATTTTTATGTGTTTATTTTTTTGCCAACAAGCAACTTCTCTCCACATACACACACAGTATGATGGATTCCCTGTACCACAGTTAACCTCTAATAAACAAAATATTCAGTTAAACTAGAACTGGATGGGTGAATGGCGATTAATTTCTGCGAAAATAACCAGATTTGTACAGCATCCAAGGAAATGAAAAAAAAAATGAGATATGTTAAGAGATTTCCACTTTATAACATACCAACATAAGAATTAAATATTATCCTCACCTCAACGAGTATGGAAAAATAACAGCAACAGGTATATGGAGTTCGCTGAAACAGATTCCGACAGAAAGAGCTCTCAAGGATTAGAACGTCTCTTTAAATCCTGCTCCCTCTCCAAACCCTCCCCCTACAGGCTTTCGTTGAGCTGCTCCCAGCTGTCACTCAGCTACTAGCATATCTATGGATAAGCTGGCCAGCAGTCCCCATCAATCACTCTATGTGTGTAACAGGGTTATGACTTATTCCATTGCGCCGTTGCAATTTTTATTTATTTTACTGGACTATGTGCTGTTGCTGCGGTTGTAAAACATTTATCGGACGTGTACTAGCAATTCCTGTAGCAGTGGTACAATCCTACAATACTATTTGTTTACTGTACACAAGACCCCTGCAATAAAGAACATTATGAATACTGTACATAAATAATACTTCTTGGACAAAGTGCATAATGAGTATTAATCTGGAGAAATATTACCTGCCTTAAATTTATTTCAGAATAAGCAAGTATTATGATCGGATCTGCTTTGTATACATGTGGCCCTCTTTTGTATTTTTTGGGTCTTGGCTAGAATTCTGTATAAATATGGTTTGCCTAGATTTTTTTTCTCAATAAGTGTTATGACCTGATTTATTGTTTATGCTTATGTCCCTCGGTTATTCTTCATAAAGGGTCAAGCATGCATGTGTAGCCTTAGAAATTAAAGGCTTGCTTGCAAGGTTGTCAGTGAATATCTGCTGAGGCTGTGTTATTAAACAACAGTGTATAGATATTAGCAGCATCAAAATGCAGATACATTTTCAATCCTGCCATTGTTTATTTGTGATCCTGCCTAGCACTTTTTTTTTTAAATCACAACTTTTTAAAACTTTAAAAAATAAAAGATTTTTAAAAACACTGATAGCTATTACTAGTGTACTTCAATCAACGAAAACCAAACCAAGTGGTACACACAATACTAGAAACGTTTGTGAGAAAGTAGAGGGCTCTTTGTTAAAAATAATGCACATATTATGCATATATTTATAGCGATTCAGAGAGTACAGACAGTGAGAATTTTAGAACAGGACCCTAGATTTCTAGGATTTTTTTTAGGTAGAGTCAGGCCAAAGAGAACCCAGAGTGGCAGGAGGAAACTCAGGGGCAACCATAACAGAGACATCCAGGACGTATATGTTGGCAGAGACAATAGTGGTTAATATTTCATCTAAAGTCCTAGCAGACGTCCAGGAGCAAGTAAGACAGAAAGGTATGGGGTGATTGGAAGTTTTTAATGGAGATAAATAAACAGTGGACACAGAGCTAAACAACTTCTTTAGAACACTAATATTAAAAGCTTTTTTGTTGTTGTGGGCTGATACTACCACCCACCACCTGGCCGGTTGATTGGACCAGATGTAAGAAGGTGAGTAATTTCACCCCACCACAGTCTAACATATCAGATGATGCATACATAAAGCTTGTAGAGAAAGACAAAGATAAATTGAATTGGACCAATCACAACAAAATGTTTAATCTTACAAAGGCAGTAAAACAAGCTCTTAAATCCCTGGAGAGGGATGTGTCCATAACAATGAAGTCAGTCAATAAAAGCGAGGCTTTGGTTGTTTTGGATGCTCATGATTATGATTTTGAGGTTTAAAGACAGTTATCCAATAAAGGTACTGTGGCAAAAGCATGACAGCGTGACAAACAAAAGCCCGGTACTGTAGAGCGTTGAGCGTATGAGAGAGCCGTGCTCTCTACTAAAGTGATCGCATACCGTAATAGCGTCCGGCTGCTAGCCTGAGTGGGCCGCACCCATTAATAACCAACAGCAGAGTCTACCTCCGTGACCGGTTCTCACCATGAGAATGTGGCCTCCAAACCTGTCCTCTGTATCCAGCCCAGTATCTTGATGAGGTTAACCCCTTAAGGACCAAACATCTGGAATAAAAGGGAATCATGACATGTCACACATGTCATGTGTCCTTAAGGGGTTAAAGGAGGGGCTGTGCCCCCTAATAAGAAATCAGCATCCGGATCTGTATATGAGAGAGTTCGCCCTCTTTTCCAGAAAATAAATATACTCGGATCAAGGTGATGGAGGGCCGCACCCTCCTGTGATGCAAACCAGAGTCCCTAGAGACTCAGGGCGACCAAACTGAAGGGCACACCACTTATTATGTCAGCATAAGGCTGAGGGCAATCTACGCAAACAACGATGGAAAACTATCAACGGACTATCCTAAACCCGTGCGCTCGCGCGGTGTCCAGGTAGACCGTTGGTAGTCTGAGGAAAGCTGGAGACGTTCTCCGCAATCCACGAGAGCCCGGGAGGTCGGAGGAGGTCAAGTCAGGCCTCACGACAATCCGAGCGAAAAGGAAAAAAAAAAAGTAATGAAAAAAACAAAAGGCAACAATTAACGTAGATAAGAGAAAAAAACACAATTTCTATCTCGGCTAGAAGGCAAATAGCAGGCCGGGAGGTAGAAAAAGTAAGTCACACTGGGCAGGGCCAGGAGCTAACCTAACACAGGAAAAAACTACCGACACCTATAAGGAGTCCGGGAGGCAGATACGGAGTAGCTGGTAAAGACAAGGAAAAAACACTGCATTCTCCTGTAGGTGTCTGAGTACTGGTCCTTGCCTGTGTGAAGTTCTCCTTGGAGATGTGCCCACGCCGGTTTGAAGTAAACCGTGGATGTGTCCGGATCTTCATAAAAAACTTTGCCCTTCAGGCATGAGATTTAGGGCCTTCACCCTTCCCACCATTTACAGATGGCCGTATACTGGTGTCCTCTTGAACACTATGGCAATGGTGTTTGTCTGGACACCTGCCCATCTCCATGTCACTGGTGGGCACTGGGTTTTCCTCAGTGATATTCCCCCAGGCCTGCGGCCAAAATAGGTTCGGTACCAATAGTGTAGGCCCGTCAGTAGGGCACAGGCCCAGCAGGCCAAACGAATGGACACAGAATGGTTCGCCAAGCAAATAGTCACAGACATAGCAGGCCATTCAATGGGGCACAGATATAGCAGGCCAATCAATGGGGTACAGATATAGCAGGCCGTGTTAATGGGCACAGACATAGCAGGCTGATTTAATGGGCACAGACATAGCAGACCGTTTTAGTGGGCACAGACATAGCAGGCCGTTCTAATGGGCACAGACATAGCAGGCCGATCTTATGGGCACAGACATAGCAGGCCGTTCTTATGGGCACAGACATAGCAGGCCGTTCTTATGGGCACAGACACAGCAGGCCAAACAATGGGGCACAGACATAGCAGGCCAATCAATGGGTTGTGTATTACCATTATATTATTATTTCATGTATTTATATATAGCGCCTTCCGATTCCATAGCGCTTAACAATGGGTATTGAATGTGTAACGGGGACCTCTGAGTTCGGATAGAGGTCCCTACAATTGTAGATCCTCAGAGCATCCTGCGACATAGGACCCATAGACATCAACCCTTTTAGACGGCGTAATGCCGTGTGAATAACCTGCACCGGGACTGGCAGTCCCAAAATGCCCAGCAGGCAAATACTTGCATACCAGCTGTACTGGGTAGAAGCGGAAGTTGTTCCAGTGCCAATCACGTCCATGAATGTAACATACACTGAGCGATAGTCTCCTTAAACTGTGAATTGGCATGTACATGCTCACACAGATCTGTTTGAAATTTCTTATCGTTATTATAGATTACCAGCATCATACCGGCTGAAGGGTAAAGTAACCATGGACACTTCCAGGAGTAGGGCGAAACGATAACCACCTCAAAGACTCTCCCCAAGAACCTGAGAAAATTGTATAGTATCAGCGTAGACTGGTCTCCCATATCAGTGTGAGTCAGAGCCAGGTCTGTTAGCCTATATATCTGCCATGGACAGAGAATCCATACCAGAGCAGTCTCATCTGAGATTCCATCGCTGGACCAGAAAAATATATACTGAGAAGCACATGAATCCTAGAGTTAACTGAGTTTCCAATATACCTGTAACTCCCAGCAATCCGCGATATACACTGTCAGTAGAACTCGCAGTAAACTGTAATATAGACTGTCAGCAAAACTCACAGCAATCTGAGTGACATAATAGGTCCTGGTGTACCATGTAATAATGGGCCAGACGCAGGCCTCTGACATAGAAGACCTGGTGCATACAGGGTACAGGCTCCCACTGGAAGTAAGCGTATGAAGTACGCCTACAGTGGCAAAAAAAAAAGGTGTAACAGACAGAGCAGTACATGGAATACTGACAATAGGTTGTTCTCCAGCCCAGAAAAGTAAACCTATATATACACACACATCTCAACATCTATAGACACACAGGCACACAAATCTACATACATATATATATACACCAATACATACACCCACAGATACATATATCAGGATATAGTAATCTCATAGGAACATTGCCATTATAATGTCCCCATAACAGAAGGTGTAATCACATAGCTGCATGCAGCCACCTAAGGAAAAACAAACTGACATGCAGCCGGGAGAAGCTGAACTGGGTGGGGGCAGACCTCCAACGAGTAATGAAATGCACCGACAGGGGAGGGGCCGCGAGCGGTCGCACTCTCTCCCGGTCGGACTCTCCCCCACCCGGTCGGACACACGCGGTCCGCGCACGGAGGCGGCCGTGGCTAAGCGGCCAAGAGGGGAAGAAGATCCGGCCGCTGGGTACTTGGGCGCGCAAGCGAGTACCCCCGCGACCGGCAAAGTACATGGGACCGCCGGAGATGAACTCCGCGGTCCCGGAGCTCGGGGTCGAAGGAGGCAGATGTAGTCAGCCTCCTGAAGCCCCCGAGCGGCACACACACCGCCAGGCAAAGGGGGAAAAAAACAGGTACAACAAGAGAAGGAAAAAACGGACAGGGGGTGGGCACAAGTCCAAGGCAAAACAGCAAGGACCCCAAAGACCCCCCACAAATATATATGAAAATACAGTGAGCCTGAAGTTACAGGGAACTAATAAAATCACACAAAGATAAATAACCTCATAATTGGAACAAAATCCAACAAGGGCAGAAACAATACTGAATACATAAGAATAAAATCTCACAAGTCTAAAATAAATAAATTACTGAAGATAAATATAACTATGACTAAATTCCACAAGTGCAATCTACAAAATAGAATCTAAAATACTGAATATAAGCAATAAATCCCAAAGCCACCCACTATAAGCAGGAGGCAGTGGTACTCTGACCTGTACTGTCTGCGGAGCAGCAAAGAAAGAGGAAATGATGCATGGGGAGGGGAGTTTTATAGTACCTAACTTTTTTCTGATTGGTTGTTTTTCTGTTCTGCTGTGGAGTAAAGAGATACTTAGGCAAATACGAAGCCTCCTGTCATGTGATAAAATTTAGACATTAATGGCTGTGTGTTGAGTTATTTTGTGGGGCAAATTTACACTGTTATACAGGCATAGTGTAATTTCTTCAGTGTTGTTACATGAAAAGATATAATAAAATATTTACAAAAATGTGAGGGGTGTACTCACTTTTGTGAGATACTGTATGTATTATTTATTTTGTTAAATCACTTTTGTGGATGAAATATATGTATTACCTATAATTGTTTTATGATTGTGATATCACAGTTATGATTTATTGAATACAAGAGTTGTGACTCATTATATATCTATGTGATCATTGTATACTGTTTGGTATTGATTCACTCTGTTCTACATAAACTGTATTAGGTTTATGTAGAACAGAGTATATGTATTACCTATATTTTTTATGTTTGTGATCAGGGCTGGTGCAAGGATTTTTGGCTACACAGGCGAAGATGAATTTTGCTGCCCCCTCCCCCCCCCCCCCCAGGGCCGGCCTTAGGGGTGTGCGAGCTGTGCGGCCGCACAGGGCGCCATGGAGCAGGGGGCGCCCTGCGGCCGCACAGCTCACACATGGCAGGAAAAAAATTAAGAATAAATATGTGGCGGGGGCGGAGCTTAGCGTGCGGTGGAGGCGGGGCTTAGTGTGTGGCGGGCGGTGCTAAAATGCCGTCTAATTACTGCAGGGGAAGCAGGAAGGAGTCCCTGCTTCCCCCAACAACCAGAATCCAGGAGCTGCACTGCCTGTCTGCCTCCACAAGGAACAGAGGTAACTATGTGATTGTCTGCTTGTGTGTGTCTGTATGTGTGACTGTCTGCCTGTGTTTGTGACTGTCTGGATTGGGGGAGGGGGGGCGCTGTGAAGATTTTTCACACAGGGCGCCTAAAGGCCTAAGGCCTGCCCTGCCACCCCCCCCCCTCCACACACACACGAATAAGATGTATCTTTAGCGGTGTCTCATATCCAGCCTTTTGAAATGTATTGTACCCCCCTTTAGTGTGTCTTACACCCCCTTGTATGTCTCTTACAACCCCCATGTGTATCTCCTTTCCCCCCAGCCCCTTTGTGTGTCTTTCTTTCCCACAGCCCTTTTCTGTGGGTCTCTCCCCTCAGCCTGTTTGTTGTGTGTCCCTCTTCCCCTCAGGCCCCTTTGTGTAACTTTTCCCTCCCAAGCCATATAGACATAGATATATAGCTACACACACATACAGGCACATAGTCACAGAAATATACAGGCACACAATCAAACAAACACAGCCATACAGGCACACAGTCATACAATCAACACATACAGGTCCACAGACATACAGTCATACAGACACACACACACAGACATACAGACACTGGCATATAGATAAATAAAGACACAGTTATACAAACACAGACATACAGAGACATGAAGATGCAGGCATACAGAGACATACAGAACAAGGCATACAGATGCATACAGGTATGCATAGACATACTTACACAGGCATGCAGGGACATATATACACAGACAGTCACACAAAGATATACAGAACAAGGCATACAGAGACAGATGGATACGGTCATACAGAGACATACAGACACAGGCATACAGGGACATTCAGAAACACACGGACACAGTCATATAGAGACATACAGACACAGACATACATACACTTTCATACACAGACAAGCATAGTCATACAGAGACATGCAGACACAGGTATACAGAGCAGGGGCAGATCCAGAACCTAATCTTGGGTGGGGGGGCTGGTAGTGAGTTTTAGTGGGGTAATAGGGGCTCTAATTGAGGAGTTAGTGGCTGTAGTAGGGGGACAGGGGCTGTAGTTGAGAGTTAGGGGCTGTAATTGGGGGCTTAGGAAATGTAGTGGGGAATTGGGGCTGTAGTAGGGGGTTAGGGACTGAAGTAGGTTGATGGCTGCAAGTGGGAACAGAGGCTGTAGTGTGGGGGATATGGGCAGTAATTGGGGGAGAGGAGCTGTAGTGGGGGTAAGGACTGTAGTAAGGGAATAGGGACTGTACTGGAGTTATGTGGTGTAAAAGGGAGTGGAAGGGATGTGAAGCAAGGGAGTTAGGGGCTGTAGAAGGGAGTATAGGGGCTGTGGTGGGAGCAAAGGGGCAATGCAGTTGGAAACGGGCAGTATGGTGGGAAACAGGGGCAGTAGAGGGAGACACAGGGGCAGTATGGTGTGGGCACAGGCTGTAACGAGGGACACTGAGGCAATAAAGTGGTGTCACAGGGACAGTATGGTGGGGTAAATGGGAAGTAGAGGGGGGGACAGGGGCTGTATGGTGGGGTAGGGGAAGTAGAGGGGGGAGACAGGGGCAGTAGAGGCGTGTGAAAGGGGGGCAGAGGCAGGGTCTGTAGAGGGAAATAGAGGAGGCACAGGGGATAAAGAGGGGGGCACAAAAGCAATAGAGGGGGGACATGGGCAGTATAGAGGCAAGGGGCTATGGAGGGAAATAGAGGTGCTGTAGAGTGGCACATGGGGCAGTAGAGGAGGACAGGGTCAGTATGGTGGGGGCAGGGGCTATAGAGGTTCTGTAGAGAGGCACATGGGGCAGTATGGTGGGGCAGGGGCTATAGAGGGACGTAGAGGGGACATGGGCAGTATGGTGGGGGAAGGGTCTATAGAGGGAAATATAAGTGCTGGAGAGGGGCACATGGGGCAGTAGAGGGGGGCTGGGGCAGTATGGTGGGGACAGAGGCTATAGAGGGGCTGTTAAGGGGCAGGGGTAGTGTGGTTGGGCAGGGGCTGTAGAGGGGGCAGGGGCAGTATAGTGGGGGCAGGGGCATAGAGGGGCTGTAGAGAGGGCAGGGGCAGTATGGTGGGGCAGGGGCTATAGAGGGACATAGAGGGGCAGGGGCTATAGAGGGGCTGTAAATGGGGCAGTATGGTGGGGGCAGGGGCTATAGAGGGACGTAGAGGGGACATGGGCAGTATGGTGGGGCAGAGGCTATAGAGGGAAATAGAAGTGCTGGAGAAGTGCTTAAAAACAAGAGTAAATTAGCCTCATCTGTATCTTAAATAAAATGAAAAAGAGAGCGCACAAAATAATGATATACTAGTATAGAATGGTACAAAGTACCTCTAGATAACAGCTGCTAAACAAAAAAGAATTTCCCAAATTGTAAGCATGAAAAAAAAAATTTTTTCCTCCCCGCAGATGTACTCCGCAGATGTATTTCCCTTTACCCCGCAGATGTATTTCCCTTTGCTAACCGGAGTACATCTGCGGGGAGGAGGGTTTTATCCAACATCCAGCTTGCCTCAGTGCACGAGGCGAACGCTGCCTTCACCTGCAAGCCGGACAGTGTTCTTGGAACGGAGGAAGACTGCAGCCAGATAAGCTTTTACGTGGTTCTTAGAGATAAGCACCACAACTTTTTCCTGTAAGGGTTTCTATGTTGGGTAGGGGGATTCTCTTTTTATGTTAAGACATTAAATGCAGTATTATACTATGTTTATTTTCTGTCTTTTTTAAGGGATTTCCAGCATCAGTGTATGTTTCCAACGATTTTGTGGACCTCCTTACATTTCTTTGGACCTTGTCATTATACCACACACTTTGGACTACTATATTATTAGTATTATTATTTAGCTTCACATTGTACCTTCATTGTTGTAATTTACAGCATTGATACTTTTATGTTCTACTTTTATGTTTTACATTGTATCATATAGCTGTTACTAACGGTTGCAGACACATTTATGCAAGTGCATACCCCTCATCTGTATCTTGTTCAGTCCCTTCTGATGTCAACCTCCATAACCCAAGTGTGAAATCATCATGTATTCCAACGTGTCTTCTGAAATCGTTGCGGCCAATCAAAATGCACCTTTGGAAAGATAAATGGCCCAAGAGGGATATTGCATGTATCCCTCTGTTGACCGCTTTTCACTAATGCATGTACAATGACTAGAAGTGTCCAAAAAGCCTCACGGTGTATTGCGCTCTTTCAATACCATAGACATGCATTTAAACATTCCAATAACGATCCTATCCTGCCCATCCTATTTTAAATAAAAAACAGCGCCGAAAGAGAATAATGAATACCTATAAATCCATCGAGTGCATTGTTAATAACCATATCCATTTGTGGACCCAGGACATACTTGAAAACAAGAGAAATCTCAATGTATCTTTTCTGGTCAAATATTTTATAAATAAATAATATACATAAAGATATTAGGCATACAGATGAATAAGCCATACACAACCTATGCAAAAGAAAATACCTAATACAGTTTATGTAGACTAGAGTGAATCAATACCAAACACTGTACAATGATCACATAGATATATAATGAGTCACAACTCTTGTATTCAATAAATCATAACTGTGATATCACAATCAGGGCTGGCGCGTCCATCAGGCGGCCGCCTTAGGGCGCCAGAGGAGGGGGGGGCGCAAAAATCCGAATCCCCTGCCTCTGGCTGGAGAATCGGATTTTTAAACTCACCTCTCTCCCTGCAGCCAGCACACAGGAGCAGGGCAGTGAAGTCAGCCGTCCTCCTCTGATGATGTCAGAAGGGGGCGGGACTTCTACTGCTCCCAGACTCTCCAGCGGTCCTGACTGCAGCTTCAGCCTCCAGTGTAGCCCGTCCCAGCCGACCACCAGCGGTAAGGTTCTCCAACCTCGC
This sequence comes from Pelobates fuscus, assembly GCF_036172605.1. NCBI lineage: Eukaryota > Metazoa > Chordata > Amphibia > Anura > Pelobatidae > Pelobates > Pelobates fuscus. The sequence continues at coordinate 112,500,752 of NC_086326.1, forward strand.
CCAAGGTAAGAGGTGGGGGAAGAACTTTTAGTATGATTTATTTTATTTTTTTTTAAATCAAAAGTTTTTTTGCAGCCCCTTTCTACAGCCCCTGCCCACACTATACTACCCCTGCCCCACAATACTACCCCTGCCCCCACTATACTATCCCTGCCCCCACTATACTACCCTTGCCCCCACTATACTACCCCTGCCCCCACTATACTGCCCCCACTATACTACCCCTGCCCCCACTATACTATCCCTGCCCCCATACTACCCCTGCCCCCACTATACTATCCCTGCCCCCACTATACTATCCCTGCCCCCACTATACTCCCCCTGCCCCCACTATACTCCCCCTGCCCCCACGATACTCCCCCTGCCACCTCTATAGCCCTTGCCCCACCATACTACCCCTGCCACCTCTATAGCCTCTGTCCCCACCATACTGCCCCCTCTACAGCCCCTGCCCCTCTAAACTGCCCCACCATACTACCCCTGCACCCTTTACAGCCTCTCTATAGCCCCTGCCCCACCATAGTTCCCCTGCCCCCTCTACTGCCCCATGTGCCCCTCAACAGCACGTCTAGTTCCCTCTAGAGCCCCTGCCCCCACCATACCGCCCCCTTTACAGCCCCTCTATAGCCCCTGCCCCTCTATGTCCCTCTATAGCCCCTGCCCCCTCTACAGTCCCTGCCCCACCAAACTGCCCCACCATACTACCTCTGTCCCCTTTACAGCCCCTCTATAGCCCCTGCCCCTCTATGTCCCTCTATAGCCCCTGCCCCCTCTACAGTCCCTGCCCCACCAAACTGCCCCACCATACTACCTCTGTCCCCTTTACAGCCCCTCTATAGCCCCTGCCCCTCTATGTCCCTCTATAGCCCCTGCCCCCTCTACAGTCCCTGCCCCACCAAACTGCCCCACCATACTACGTCTGCCCCCTTTACAGCCCCTCTATAGCCCCTGCCCCCACCATAGTGCCCCTGCCCCCTCTACGTCCCGCTATAGCCCCTGCCCCCACCATACTGCCCCCTTTACAGCCTCTCTCTAGCCCCCGCCCCTCTATGTCCCTTTATAACCTGCCCCTGCCCCCTCTCCAGCCCCTGCCCCACCATACTACCTCTGCCCCCTTTACAGCCCCTCTGCAGCCCCTGCCCTCACCATAGTGCCCCTGCCCCCTCTACTGCCCCATGTGCAGTCAGACAGTCCCCCTGCTGGTGGGAAGTAATAAAAAAAAATATTAAACACGTGTAAAAATAAATGTAAAATATTTTTATATATATATATATAAGATGTATCTATATTATATGTATAATATAGATACATATTATATATATGTAACGTCATACAAAGTGTATTTTAATATTAATATTAGTATATATATTAATATTAAAATACTCTTAGAATGACTTTACATATATATAATATGTATGTATATTATATATATATAATAAATGTACATATATATATTATATATAAATACGTATAATTAAAATAATAAATAAATAAAATAATAAAATAAATAAATAAAATATTGAAACAAAATTTAATATAAATTATATATGCATATGTAATTTCATTCTAACTGTATTTTGTTATTAATATATATATATATCGGTAACAAAATACACTTAGAATGACATTCTATATATATCTATCTATATATAAAATACAAATAACCACAAATATATATATATAGATAAATACATATAATTACATAAAAGATTACATTAGTATACACGTAGAATTTAAATACCTACAAATGCATATATATTAAAATTCTACGTGTATATTTAAATAATCTTTTAACATAATTATGTGATTTGATTAATTAAAATTTGATTGCCATGCCTGACAACACTGGGAGAAAGTGCAGAGAATTTAATTCGCAAGCACTATATTTGACCCTGTAACTCTCCAAGACACCATAAAACCTGTACATAGGGGGTACTGTTTTACTCGGGAGACTTCGGTGAACTCAAATATTAGTGTTTCAAACTGGTAAATTGTATGACAACGATGATATTTTAAGTAAAAGTGACGTTTTTCGCATTTTTTACAAACGAACGGCACTTTTATGGTCTATATTATTGTTGTAATATGTTTTACTGTTTTAAAACACTAATATTTGTGTTTAGTGAAGTCTCCCGAGAAAAACAGTACCCCCCATGTACAGGTTTTATGGTGTTTTGGAAAGTTAGAGAGTCACATATAAGGCTTGCATTTCATTTGTTTTTACATTGAAATTTGCCAGATTGGTTATGTTGCCTTTGAGAGCGTATGGTAGCCCAGGAATGAGAATTACCCCCATGATGGCATACCATTTGCAAAAGTAGACAACCCGAGGTATTGCAAGTGGGGTAGGTCCAGTCTTTCTTAGTAGCCACTTAGTCACAAACACTGGCCAAATATTCGTTTTTTGCTTTTTTAACACAAAAACAAATATGAACGCTAACTTTGGCCAGTGTTTGTGACTAAGTGGCTACTAAAAAAGATTAAACATACCCACTTTCAATACCTTTGGTTGTTAAATGGTATGCCATTATGGGGGTAATTCCTGGGCTACCACACCGTGAATAGTGAATAGTTAATGATAAATTACAGCCCTGTTTCTCCTGAACAAAATGATATATAATAAGTGTGGGTGCATATAATTTGAAAGAGGGGAACTACGGGTGAACAGACATATAGCGTAAATTCTAGTTTTTGTTTACGTTTTGTTTTGATCAGAACGTGCACTATTGACTCCGTCCTGAAGGGGTTAAAACAAATGCGCTTTACAATGGGTATAAAATAGGAACAGTGACCAGAAGCTTTGAGATCCCCTTGAGGAAGGTTGATCGCTGAAATGTTGGGCCTTTGTGGTCTCCAGCTCTTGGTCAGTATACCTGGTAGTACACTTTTGGGTCAATGCAGTAGGCATTTTATGTGCTTATAGTAACTAGATTGTAAAACACTTTCTATGTTTGCACTTTATTTCAATTGTATTTATGAATCACATTTCTTTGTGCATAAAACGTCTTTGTGTGCAATATTTTGGTGTTCTCTGTGTTTATTTTTTTACATGGTTTCTGTGAACCTGATGGAGTAATGGGTTGTTTAATCATTTAGCACCCTCCACTTTAATAACTGCATGATTGACAAAGTTAACCGTTTACAGTAGAGTGCTTTCTATTACCATTCCAACTTACAAATTTGAGAGATATTCTGGGTCGTCCAGATTTGAGGCAGTGTGCCAACCCAGGAAAGAAAAATTACCCACATGATTGCATATAGTTTTTTAAAAGTATGCAATCCAGTGTATTCCAGTTGGTATAATTTGAGTTGTTTGGTCTAGCCACTTTATTACACTGTTGGCCCCATATAGTGGTCATATTTTCTTTATGGTGTTTGTTCCACACACATGAAATCTATATTTACAGGAAATTGCATATCCTGATATGAATTAGTGCAATAAAGCCCTAGAATTTTTATTACACATTGTCACGCAAATATAAGAGTATCACCACATACCAGTTTTTCAGGTTATTTTGGTAAGTGACAGGGCAAAATATATCAGATGCCCTTTTCAACTTGGAAATTTGACAAAGGGATTTATTGAGCTTATGTAAGATCCATGAACTTGTGGCAATAATGGCAACTGATAGTGTAGATTTAGTCGCTGTTACTGAGACATGGTATAATGAGAAAAATGACTGGGACATAGCAATACCAGGGTACTCTTTATATAGAAAAGACAGGGAAGGCAGGAAAGGGGGAGGGGTGGCCCTGTATGTGAAGGAAAGCATAAAATCTAGCCTAATAAAAGTTAGTGAGGCGAACATAGAGTCCGTTTGGGTTACCTTCGAATTTGGTAATCACACAGTAACTCGTGTAGGTGTGATTTATAGGCCCTCAGGACAAATAGAAGAGTTAGATAATCTACTAGTTGAGGAAATAGCTAAAATGACAATGAAGGGGGAAGTTATCATCATAAGTGACTTTAATCTTCCTGATGTGAATTGGAAAACAAAAATAGCTGCTTGTGTCAGGAGCACACATATTCTAAACTCCCTACTGGGATTGTCTCTAAAACAAGTCGTTGAGGAGCCAACTCGTAAAGAGGCCATACTAGATTTAGTGTTAACAAATAGAGATTTGGTATCAGATATTACTGTAGGTGAAAGTTTAGGATCCAGTGATCATAAGTCAGTGTGGTTTAATATAAGAACAGTGACTCAGTCACACCACACAAAAACAAAAGTTTTAGACTTTAGAAAAACAGACTTTTCTAAAATTAGAATATGTGTAAAGGAGTCATTATCAGACTGTAGCAATTTAAAGGGAGTCCAAGAGAAATGGGATTATTTAAAAGTTGCACTACTGAAGGCAACAGAAAATTGCATTAGGCTTGTCAGTAAAAGCAAAAAATTCAAGAAACCACTGTGGTACTCCGCAGATGTGGCCAAAATAGTAAAAAACTAAAAGTTAGCATTTAGTAATTATAAAAATAAAAAAAAACAGAGTGAGGAAGACAGAATGATCTACAAGATTAGGCAGAAAGAGGCTAAGCAAGTTATAAGAGCTTCCAAATCACACACAGAAGAGAAAATAGCACAGTCAGTAAAAAAGGGGGAAAAACTTTTTTTAGATACATAAATGAGAAAAGAAAAGTAAAACAAGGATTAGTTAGATTAAAAACAAAAGAAGGAAGGTATGTAGAAGAGGATAAAGGTCTAGCTGACTGCCTCAATGAATATTTTTGTTCGGTATTTACAGATGAAAATGAAGGAAAGGGATCTCAGTTAAGAAAAAGGATAAATGAGTCATTTATTACACGTGAAAGACAAAGTAAAGACAAATAAGTCAATGGGACCTGATGGAATACACCCAAAGCTATTAAAAGAGCTTAGTGGTGTACTAGCAAAACCATTAACAGATTTATTTAACCAATCATTGATAACAGGAGTAGTCCAAGAAGATTGGAAGTTGGCGAATGTTGTGCCCATTCACAAGAAAGGTAATAGGGAGGAGTCGGGCAACTATAGGCCAGTAAACCTTACTTCAGTAGTGGGGAAAGTGATGGAAACCATGTTAAAGGATAGGATTGTTGAACATCTAAAAATACATGGATTTCAAGATCAGAGACAACATGGGTTTACTTCAGGGAGATCATGCCAAACTAATTTTATTGATTTTTTTGATTCGGTAACTAAAATTATAGATCAGGGTGGTGCAGTAGACATTGCTTACCTAGATTTCAGTAAGACTTTTGACACTGTTGCACATAGAAGGCTTATCAATAAACTGCAATCTTTGAGTTTGGATTCCAATATTGTTGAATGGGTAAGGAAGTGGCTGAGTGACAGGCAACAGCGGGTTGTAGTCAATGGAGTATATTCGAAGCTTGGGCTTGTTACCAGTGGGGTACCTCAGGGATCTGTACTTGGACCCATTCTCTTTAATATTTTTATTAGTGATATTGCAGAAGGTCTTGATGGTAAGGTATGTCTTTTTGCTGATGATACTGAGATATGTAACAGGGTTGATGTTCCAGGAGGGATAAGCCAAATGGCTATTGATTTAGGTAAACTAGAAAAATGGTCAGAGTTGTGGCAACTGACATTTAATGTGGATAAGTGCAAGATAATGCATCTTGGACGTAAAAACCCAAGGGCAGAGTACAGAATATTTGATAGAGTCCTAACCTCAACATCTGAGGAAAGGGATTTAGGGGTGATTATTTCTGATGACTTAAAGGTAGGCAGATAATGTAATAGAGCAGCAGGAAATGCTAGCAGAATGCTTGGTTGTATAGGGAGAGGTATTAGCAGTAGAAAGAGGGAAGTGCTCATGCCATTGTACAGAACACTGGTGAGACCTCACTTGGAGTATTGTACGCAGTACTGGAGACCGTATCTTCAGAAGGATATTGATACCTTAGAGAGAGTTCAGAGAAGGGCTACTAAACTGGTTCATGGATTGCAGGATAAAACTTACCAGGAAAGGTTAAAGGACCTTAGTTTGGAGGAAAGACGAGACAGGGGGGGATATGATAGAAACATTTAAATACATAAAGGGAATCAACACAGTAAAGGAGGAGACTATATTTAAAAGAAGAAAAACTACCACATGAGGACATAGTCTTAAATTAAAGGGACAAAGGTTTAAAAATAATACCGGAAGTATTACTTTACTGAGAGGGTAGTGGATGCAAGGAATAGCCTTCCAGCTGAAGTGGTAGAGGTTAACACAGTAAAGGAGTTTAAGCATGCGTGGGATAGGCATAAGGCTATCCTAACTATAAGATAAGGCCAGGGACTAATGAAAGTATTTAGAAAATTGGGCAGACAAGATGGGTCGAATGGTTCTTATCTGCCGTCACATGCTATGTTTCTATGTTTCTATGTCGCATTTGAGACAGTATGGCAGACCAAGAAAATTACCCCCATGATAGCATACATTTTTTAAAAGTATGCAACCTGGGTATTCCAAAAGGTATAATTTGAGTAGGTTGGTCTAGCGACTTCATAAAAATGCTGACGCCATTTAGTGGTCATATTTTCTTTTGTGTTTTTTCACACACATGGATTCTATTTTCACAGGATACTAATCCTCATATGAGTCAGTGCAATAAAGCCTCATCATTTTTATTACACATTGTCTTCCAAATATAAAAGTACCCCAATGTTCAGATTTTTCAGTTTTGTTTTGTTAAGTAGTAGGGCCAAATATAATATATCACATTTTAAGCTTGCAAATTTAACACAATTATTTTCTGGGCCTATGTTGCCTTTGAGAGAACATAGCATGCTAAGAAAGAATATTGGCATACCCTAATAACAGAACATTTGACAGGTGTTTAAAATGTAGTATTTTGAGCTGGTTGATGTTGATACTTTATAATGGCTTGGTTTAACATGATCAAGGACAGGCAAAGATCAGGGAATCCAGAAGTCAGAGAAGTCGGTATAACAAGCCAATAAGTTGGTACAGGCAAAGTGTAATCAAGACAACCTGAGGTCAGAAATCCAGAAAAATTAAATAAACTGACAAAGTCCCATACAGAGTGTTTTTTCTTTTTATTTCACATTCTTTATTTATCTTTTTATATTATTTACATAAAGTAACAAAGACCATACAAACATATATAACAAACAAGTAAGACAAAGAAAGGGTAACATACTAAACTTTGAAACAGTGCCAATTGTTCTATTCAAATATGGCAAACAATGAAGTTTATTAACTATATAAAATATTAAGCTGCCAGGATTGTAACCTCAGGTCAGAGTCAGTCAAAAATATTTATATTATCCTTAAGTACGCCAAATTATAAGAAAAATTATATTCTACCAAATATTTGGTTTCTATTATGAATCCTCATGAAACACAGTCTACTCAGATACTTTCTAGCGTATGAATCCACTTAATGTAGTGCTGTTGTTTATTTATAAAATAGGATGAAGAAACCAAAAGGTCTTTTTCCATACGAAGCTGAAATAATAATTGGTCTGTGAAGTGTCTTCTTTGAAAAGGAAAATGGGACTTCCACTGTCTCGCAATTACTATCTTGGCAGCTAAGAAACAGTGAATTACCAAACATTTAGATAAGGAGGGAGATATATTCCAATTTAGATGTAATAAAGCTGTATCAGTCCCTTTTTTAATTGAGATATTAAACAGAAATGTAAGAATTTCAGGGCCATTTACATAGGCTTTTAACTAATTTGCAATACCACCATATGTGGATGAGAGACCCATCCAAACATCCACATCGCCAGCAATGAGGGAATTAACCAGGATACATCTTACTTATCTTATCCAGTGTCAGATATCATCTATACATGAGCTTCTACTGGCATTCTATTAGATTCAAACAGTGAATATTTTTACGAATATCTATAAGAATAAAACACCATTCATTATCAGTAATATCAATGTCTAGTTCTTTTTTCCCATTTATTAATCTTATTCAATGGGTATGGATCTAGGGCAGTGATGGCGAACCTGTGGCACGCTGGGCCCTCTCTATGGGCACGCGGCCATAGGTTCGCCAGCAATGCAGAGTAGACACCTGCCTGCCTAAAACGGCAGGCGCCTACTCTGCTTTATTGTCGGCACAACCGGAAGCAGGGGGGAGGGATCGAGGAAGCAGCTCTCCTGTCCTCCCGCGAGCTGTGTGGGGTGTTGCCGCGCATTACCAGGGCAACGCTCCACACAGCATCGCACGGGAGGACAGGAGAGCTGAAGGATCCTGTCCTCCTGTCCTACATACTTACCACCACCGGACCACCAGGGATGGCTGTGTTCCCCCCTCCCCTTCACAATAGGTAAGAAGGGGGGGTGGGGGATACTGAATCAATATGCTTTGAAAAAAAAAAGTTTTTAATGCATCTTCAACCCCCCCAACAGAGCACCGCTTTCCCCCAACACAGAACCCCTCCCCCTCCCCAACACAGCACCCCTCCCCCCTCCCCAACACAGGTCAGAGTCAGTCAAAAATATTTATATTATCCTTAAGTACGCCAAATTATAAGAAAAATTATATTCTACCAAATATTTGGTTTCTATTATGAATCCTCATGAAACACAGCCTACTCAGATACTTTCTAGCGTATGAATCCATTTAATGTAGTGCTGTTGTTTATTTATAAAATAGGATGAAGAAACCAAAAGGTCTTTTTCCATACGAAGCTGAAATAATAATTGGTCTGTGAAGTGTCTTCTTTGAAAAGGAAAATGGGACTTCCACTGTCTCGCAATTACTATCTTGGCAGCTAAGAAACAGTGAATTACCAAACATTTAGATAAGGAGGGAGATATATTCCAATTTAGATGTAATAAAGCTGTATCAGTCCCTTTTTTAATTGAGATATTAAACAGAAATGTAAGAATTTCAGGGCCATTTACATAGGCTTTTAACTAATTTGCAATACCACCATATGTGGATGAGAGACCCATCCAAACATCCACATCGCCAGCAATGAGGGAATTAACCAGGATACATCTTACTTATCTTATCCAGTGTCAGATATCATCTATACATGAGCTTCTACTGGCATTCTATTAGATTCAAACAGTGAATATTTTTACGAATATCTATAAGAATAAAACACCATTCATTATCAGTAATATCAATGTCTAGTTTTTTTTTCCCATTTATTAATCTTATTCAATGGGTATGGATCTAGGGCAGTGATGGCGAACCTGTGGCACGCTGGGCCCTCTCTATGGGCACGCGGCCATAGGTTCGCCAGCAATGCAGAGTAGACACCTGCCTGCCTAAAACGGCAGGCGCCTACTCTGCTTTATTGTCGGCAGGATCGGAAGCAGGGGGGAGGGATCGAGGAAGCAGCTGTCCTGTCCTCCCGCGAGCTGTGTGCAGTGTTGACGCGCATTACCATGGCAACGCTCCACACAGCATCGCACGGGAGGACAGGAGAGCTGAAGGATCCTGTCCTCCTGTCCTACATACTTACCACCACCGGACCACCAGGGATGGCTGTGTTCCCCCCTCCCCTTCACAATAGGTGAGAAGGGGGGGTGGGGGATACTGAATCAATATGCTTTGAAAAAAAAAAGTTTTTAATGCATCTTCAACCCCCCCAACAGAGCACCGCTTTCCCCCAACACAGAACCCCTCCCCCTCCCCAACACAGCACCCCTCCCCAACACAGCACCCCTCCCCAACACAGCACCCCTACCCCCTCCCCAACACAGCACACTTTAGATCTCCTAAGCTATAATAAGCAATATTATTAATTATAGCAGTTGGTTTAGATACGTTTAATTTGTAGTTAGATACTTTTGAGTATTCATTTATTTCTAATATAACGTGAGGTAGCGAGATTTCAGGGGCCGTGAGTGTTAATAATATATCGTCAGCATACAATAATATTTTTGCTTTGAGATTTTTTGTTAAGATATTTAGATTGGACCTAATATTAATTGCTAGTGGTTCCAGAGTAAGAACATAAAGAAGAGGGGATAGAGGACAGCCCTGTCGTGTACCGTTATTCAAATTAAACTAATTAGACAAAATATTAACTCCTACGGTTCTTGCTGTAGCTTCGGAATAAAGGGCCATTATAGCATCGTGGATCCATCCCACAAAACCAAAGGAAACCAGTACTTCGTCGAGGAATCCCCAGCTGACCCTGTCGAAAGCCTTCTCCGCATCCAATGACAGGGCCAGCAAGGGGATCCCCCGACGATCCACGGCCTCCAATATATGTATAATTCTTCTAGTGCAGGTCTCTGAAGACCTACCCTGAACAAATCCTACCTGGTCCGGATGAACTACTTTTTCCATATACGGTTTAAGTCTCTGTGTTAAAATTGCTGCGTATATTTTCAAATCTGTATTTATTAATGAAATTGGTCTATAGTTTCTGACGTCTGTTGGATCTTTAACAGATTTTAAAATTGGAAGAATGTTCGCTTGTAAGAGCTCTCTTGGTATTCTAGCTTTTTTTAGCCATTTCATTAAATAGAGCCGTAAGGGGCAAAGTTATTTCTTTCTTCATAATTTTATTAAAAGAGTTACTGAATCCATCCGGACCAGGTGTCTTTAGCAATTCCAGTCTGTCTATTTCCCTTTCTTCCTCAGTTGTCGTAAACTTACAATTGAGTTGAGCTAAGTACAAATGAGTAATTTTAGGGATATTTGTATTTGCTAAATAGTGTTCTATTTCATTTTTATTTGGAGGTATCAAGGTTATACAATTTACTATAAAATTTATTAAACAGGTAGCCAATTTTATCCGGAGAGGAATATGTAATTCCTTTATCGACTTATTTATTAACCCTATTGATTGTGTTTTGTTTCTTTAACCTCTTAGTTAATTTCTTATTAGCTCTATTACCTTGATAATAGGAATTTAATCTCAGCTTATTAATAGTTTTTTTTACTTTTTCTTCTAGTGTTACATTAATTTGCTTTTGGAGTTCTAATAACTTTGCACGTTGGGGCGAAGGGTTGCCATACAGAGTGATTTAATAGTTCAGCTCTGTTTTGCATAGGGCAGGTAGAGATGGGCAAGAAGGGCAGTAATAACTGGAGTCCTTTCGGAATCCTTTCTTGTAGCAAACACAACAGTTTCTCTGGGGAGACTTTTTACAGGGTGTGGGATTTGGGAATGAAAGTGCTTAGCACAAAGTCTTGGACCTCTCTTGATTCCAAAGTGGATTGGAGGACTGGGTCATTAACATATTGGACAAAATTTTCAACATAAATTCAAGAAGTGGGTATGGCTTAACAATGACTTCTTTTTTTATAGCACAAAGGAATTGAAAATTGCAACCTGGCTTAGATAGATTGCAATCTTCTTGTACCAGGTTCTAATTTTTCTGTACACCAGATAAGACTGTATTGATCAGTCAAGTCTACTCCCATATATACTTGCTGTAGTCTACAATGCACTTTGTTTTTTCTAGCTGCTCAGTTCTTCCTCTGACAGACACCGGCTTGGTACTTTCATTGTGCATTGTAGACAGCATGTATACATATTTCTTATCTGTGAATCGAAGGTCCAGCACCTCATCCTGGTCTAGAGATGAAGAGAAGCCTCTACAGCTTCTGCCGCTTGTTTGGATTTGGGGTAAACCGCTGTGATTCTTATGCGCTGTGTCACAAGCTATGGTTTCAAAACAAAATAATTTTTTAGATAAATCAATACTGGTATAATAATTATCAACCCTCAAGCTTATAACCCTTATTTAACAAAGCAATGTCAGATCCCACACAATCTTGCCATTTGTGCCAACAGAATCAGGCAATCTTGGTGGGTCAAGATTGTTATCATCTAACATTAAGTATTTCACTAGCTCACAAGCATCTACTGTTACTGTGATTTCAAGTATAGACATGAATGGGAGTATTTACTTGATAAAGACTCAGAGATGAGCCAAAACGTTGTCTCCACTTTTTTGTTCCTAATAAAAGACTGCCCTTTATAAGAAACCTCCAGGGTGCCTGGGTATTTATCTTTTCTTCCATTTGATGTCTTCAGGGTTTGGCCCTCCCTTTCTGGAGCACCAGTAATCCCCCCTTTTCTAGTTTGTGCATTATACTCTTGTTTTCTTGTCTACCACACATCCTGTCACATTAATCCTTTTTAACCTGCAACAGTCACCACCCCTGACTCTGCCACACAGTCTGTCACATTCACCCCCTAACTGTCACACTCATCCTGATAACTGTGTGACAGGGTAAAGTGGTTGAGTGTGACACTCACCCCCGTAACTCTGTCATGCTCACCTACCCTCACCCTGTCACATCTACCCCCTCTTACCCTTTTACACTCACACCCTCACGTTGCCATACTAAGACTCATCTTGTCATCTTTTACCCCACTTGCCCAGCCACAGTCACCCCCTACACACCCTATCACAGCCACCTAATACACATGAAACATCTGCACACAGCAGAAACACAACACATAAAGTCTACAAGTAGCCCCCTTACACAGTACACAATTGGTTTAGATGCAGCGTTGGCTGCTGGGAAAGGCAGCTGATGGATGCATGCTGGGATCTCACTGATGCATGTGAAAGGAAAAATAAGGAGTGCTTAACTGTATCTTTGCCCCAGGTGAAAATGTCTCACTTCTCAAATGGTAACTGATAAAACATCATATGTACTCCACGTTTACATTTCCTGCATGTATATACTGCTCCAATATTTAAGATGTGTCTATAAGCAGGTGACACCCCCCTCTTTAGCTGGATGAAGTCTCAGACACTCCAAGCCTTCTCATACATGATTTATTAAATTCCAATATTAAAACAGATATCACTGGAAAAAAGACAATAAGTGCAAATCCTAGCACCTTACTTGAACAAATGTGAGATCTCAGCATAAACCAAATCTCACTAAAGCGCTTATGTTTAAGCAAAGCTAGTTCCATCTCCCACATGGTGCCTCAATGACGTTGTGCTGTGTTACGCCCACCAGCAGACTTCTTCAGACAATTACCTTCATCCTGTCAGGATTACTAGTTGATCCAACACGCAGAAATGTATAACACCTAGGACTAAAGGTAACGTCTTACCGGGCCTTAGAATGGCCAGACTTAACGTACCAAAGAATAGTCAGAATACTTGCCAAGGTCAGGGATGCAGAATGAGACACAACAATGAGGGAAAGCCAAGAGTCAGGGATACCAGAATACAGGGAAATCAAAACAGGCCAAAGTCAATAACCAGAAATAAACACTCAGGAACACACTCTCGGACAACCACTAAGGGAAACCACAACAGGGCAATAAGGAAAAGGAAAAATGAGTTTAAATAAGCCTCCTTCAGATCCGATTGGCCGTACCCAGCCTTTGACCCCAGAACGTGCGTGTAGCGGATTGTATTTAGCCTGTCCTGTTTAATTCATGTAAAATGGCATTCGTTTAAATTGTATTGCTATGTATTGTAAACTGTATGTATTTCGGTAGTTTTCATACGAATGAAACTACCGAACCCCCAGACCACCCCAGTGAGAAGTGTGCGCCTCGTTAGGCGTTCACACTTCTCAAAACCGCAGGTTAATGAATGTGAATTAAGTGCCTGGGTGGCCTCTGTTCGGTATACGAACCACGCGCGGCGGCCATCTTACGCACAGAAATCTCAGCGGTGTTTGGTCGTCGAGTGTCTGGAACTCAAATCGGACACTCAAACAACCGAACACCACTGAGACCTCCAGAGTGCCATAACTCCCGAACGGAGGGACTAGACAGCCCCCCGTTCGGTTAAAACAAAGTACCTAACAAGGGAATCAAGGTAAAGGCATTAATATGTATGGATGGCAAGGATTTTCATGCAATTTAACTACCGAACGGAGACCGACCGCAGGGCCAAAACGCATGGAACCTTTTTCGGATACCACCTCATGTGCGGTCGGTCAAACTTCACCCTCCACCTAACCCCCGAACCCCTGGTCCGATCTGGGTGAATTTTGGATATGTAAGTCACCCAGATCAGGGCTACCAGGCGGTACCCTAAATATTAGGCTATCTGCTAATTTTAGGGTACATCCAGGTTTGGGGTAAATGTACAGTACAGTTAAGGGGATTACTCTGAGGGGAGGAGATGTGTGGGAGTTAACTATTGCTGTATTGGTTAATGTCTTAATGATTGCAAATCCCTCCCTTGCATGGGAGAATGTCTTAGAAGGAAGCTGTGGGAATAAACATCAGTTCTGCTCCTGATGCTGTGTGTCGTCCAGTCATTGGGATTGCTGTTGGGATATTATTGGATTATTTTGCCTGCTGGAATTACTACTCTATGGATTTATAATACTTGTTCCTGAGCCTCACTGGGATCTTAAGTGGAGATTAGCTGTGGAATATCAGCTCTCCGCTACAGTGCGTGCGAGTCCTTTACGTGACGTCACACGCACGCCAACGTCGTCAATACCGTGGGCGGACGTGGGGTTACAAATTGGTGTGGATCCGCAGTGGCCAGCGTCAACCAACATGCTGCAGGAGTCAGATACATTGACGCATGGCTGCTGAACAGCACTTCCGTACTTGTTAGGAAGGCAATTACTGCAGATACCACAAGGTGAGGATAAATATCTTAAGTTACCCCCCCACATGAAGACATGAATGTCAGAAGCTGGATCCCTAGAACGCTCGGCAGGCCAACTACCCGGTCCAATCAACCAAATACTGCAAGGAACCGCAAGAAATCCTAGAATCGGTTATGGAAGAGACCTCATACTCCTCCTGTCCAGAAACAACCAATGGTGGAGGGGGAATACTTGGGACAGTATACCTATTGCAAATAAGTGGTTTGAGCAAGGAAACATGAAAGGTATTGGGCATACGTAAGGAGACAGGAAGTGCCAGAGAATAGGAGACAGGATTAATTCTCCTAATGATACGAAATGGACCAATGAATCTGAGGGCAAACTTCATACTAGGAACTTTTAGTTTAACGTTGCGTGATGATAACCACACCCTCTCACCCACTTGGTAAACAGGGTTGGCACCCCGCCATTAATCAGCCTGAAATTTGAAATGAGCAGACACAGTTTTGAGAGTGGACTGAACTTTGGTCCAAGTTTCATGAATAGCAGCGAGGTGATCATCCAGAGCAGGAATAGCTGTGTCAGAGAAAACAGCTGGCAGCACAGTAGGATGATGACTGTTATTAATAAAGAATGGACTATGTCCGGAGGAGTAATTGGTAGCATTGTTCCTAGCAAACTCGACCCAGGGTAGTAGTTCGGATCAGTTATCTTGTGTGCTATTAACAAAACAACGCAAATACAATTGCAATGACTGGTTAGCCCTCTCAGCAGTGCCATTGGTTTGGGGATGGTAAGAAGATGAAAATGACATTTCAATTCCCAACTGTTTATTGAAAGTCCTCCAAAATCGAGACACAAACTGAGAACCTCTGTCAGAGACAATATTTTAAGGAATGCCATGTACTCTGACAATTTTTCGTTTGAAAATAAGAACCAGGTCTTGTGGGGATGGCAATTTATTTAGCAGAACAAAGTGAGCCATCTTGGAAAAGCGGTCAACCACCATAAGGATGGTGGTATTGCCATTAGAACTTGGAAGTTCCACAATGAAATCCATGAATAAGTGGGACCATGGAACGCTAGGTACAGGAAGTGGCTGTAACAATCCACACTGAAGTGTATGAGGAACCTTAGAGACTGCACACACAGAACAGGCCTCCACATATTCCTTGATATCTCTCCTGAGTGAATCCCACCAAAAATATCTAGAGACAGCGGAAACGGTCTTATTAATGCCCGGATGCCCCGCAATCACATTATTGTGGAATACCCTCATTACTTCCTTTCTGTCAGACAATGGAATTAACACTGTATCCAGAAGTTTATTGCAAGGAGCCTGGGATTGAGCTACCATAATAGCACAAAGGGGATGACAAGGAGAGAACAGTGGAAGCAATGATACACTCAGGAGGAACAATAGGGTACGTCTCTTGTTCTCGTTCTGATTCAATATCAAACGAGGGCATCAGCTTTAACATTTTTGGGGCCAGGTCTGTAAGTGATAATAAAGTTAAAGCGGGATAAGAACAAAGACCATCTGGCCAGTCTAGAAGACAATCGTTTAGCATCACCAATATATGCCAAATTTTTGTGGTCAGTGATGATCAAACGGGGATCCTTGGAACCCTCTAAAAGGTGTCGCCATTCTTTAAGCGCTAGTATAATGGCCAACAATTCCCTGTTGCCAATATCATAATTACGCTGGGCCAGGGACAACTTTCTAGAAAAGTACCCACATGGATGCAAAGGAGTATCCTAACTCTCCCTCTGAGATAGGACAGCCCCCACCACTGTTTCGGAGGCATTAACCTCTACTATCAAGGGTTTGCTGGTGTCAGGATGTATCAATATGTCAGCAGAAGCAAACCTTTGTTTAAGAAGTTCAAACGCTTCTCTTGCTTCCTTAGACCATATCGTACAACTAGCCCCGTTATGTGTCATATTGGTGATGAGTGCTATCACAGAAGAGAACCCTTTGATAAATCTCCTGTAATAATTATCAAACCCAATAAAATCTTTGGATGGCTTTTAGTCCATTGGGCAATGGACAATGTAGAACAGCCTCTAGTTTATGAGGGTCTATCTGAAACCCAGAGGCGGAAATATTATATCCCAAGAACTGTACCTCAGTCTGATCAAAGATGCATTTTTCAAGTTTGCAATAACATTTATTTTTAAGCAAGGTTTGCAGCACTTGTTTGACATGTTTGTGGTGAGCCTGAAGGTCCAGGGAATAAACAAGTATATCGTCCAGGTATACTAGGACAAAAGATTAAATATAGTCTCTGAGTACATTGTTAATAAAATCCTGAAATTCAGCCGAAGCATTGCATAACCCGAATGGCATGACAAGGTACTCATAATGTCCACTTCTAGTGTTAAATGCCGTTTCCACTCATGATTCTCCTCAATCCTTACCAAATTGTATACACTCCTGAGGTCGAGTTTAGTAAAGACCTTAGCACCCTGGAGTCTGTCAATCAATTTGGAGATGAGGGGAATGGGAGAGGCATTCTTTATGGTGATCTTGTTTTAATGCCCTGTAGTTAATGCATGGGCGTAATTCATCATCTTTATTAGATACAAAAAAGAACCCTGCAAAAACAATTACAAATAGCAACAGCAATACCAGGCAATGGTGTATTTTGGATTTGTGCTGCCCTAGGCACGACTAAATTCGGGCACCCCCAAAATCTATTTGACCCCCCAATTCGTGTCAAGGCCACTTTTTTGACTGACAGACAAAAATGCCCTCATTGATACATGTACTGATATACACTCACTGACAGATACACAGTCATTTGCACACACATACAATCATAAGCACACACTGTTTAATCAACACACACTTTCACTGACAGACACACACTGACACACCCATTCACTGACAGGTGCACATAAAATGACATACACACACTGACACACCCACTCACAGGCACACCTATTCTCACTGAAAGACACACACACTTTAACTCACTCACCGACACACACTGACAGCTACACTCACTCACAGTAAGGTGGACAGCCCCAGAATAGGAGCTTATGCTTATATTTTTATACTTATTTTATAATAAAGCAAATTTTTTTATTCGACTACCCTGTGTCTGACTCCGTACCTTCGGAAACAGGAGAAGTGGCTTTTACCCCCCCATCTACATCAGGCCAGGCCCCGTTGGGCGATATTCTTTCATCCATCCTGTGAGTGAGATTCTACACAGCGCATTTACACTTATTTAACAGTGTTATACTATTATTTGTTTTTTATTCATGTTGTAGATCTGCAGCTGTATCCTCCTTTGATTGTATGCATATGGTGTTTAAAGGGATTATTGCTGGGATATCCCTGGATGAAGCTGTCATCACTATCCATTGAGATAAGTGCTGTTTTTCACTTTCCTATTACATTTAGGTGTTAAGTGATTGTTTTTGCTTGTATATCAGATACCGTACTACAGGTGATGGCAAGGACAAACTCCGCCATCACCGTCTGTATCAAAACCCAACAATTTACATTGCACCCCCCACCAACAGCACCTGTTCAATACTCGATTGAAGACCCAGACTGAAAATGTCTAAACCAATTACATCGAGGCGGATCACATCACTCCTCATGAGGTCCTTATTATTTTCTTCCAACTCCACATGGCAAACTACAACCCCCCAAGCCTTCACACAAATTCCGTAATTCTTGCGCCTAGCACATTCCAAAGCTTTAATATTGCCAATTAATACCCAACTGAGGTGAAGAACAATCTCAAATCAACCCAGGGAAAAACAAGAGAAAAGCCACCTAGCTAAATCCTGTTTAATTTCCCTGATAAGATTAATAGTGCGCAACAGAGATCATTACCTCCGCATGCACTAAAAAAAAAAAACTCTGATTTGCTCATGTCACAGGCCCCATCACATTTTATAGGAACTGTGTGGAAATGGTGCTAGTTTTTAAAGTTTAGTAGGTATGTAAAATGCCTTAATTATAGCGAAATGGGAGTCTTATTGACCCATGCAGGACCTTTATTGTAAGTGAATGATAATTTGTGAGCCTACATTCTGCCGGATGCATTCGGTTGCCATGTGGTCGTTATTAAAAATATCTAATTTCTATGCTTTACATTGGTTTGAATGCAAAAATCATCAATGAATCACCTAGGAATTACCTCTGAAGTCTTCCAAATAAAAGTTACAGAATCAGTTGGACAGACTGAATATTGATCACATTTGGTTTTAGTAAATTGCAAAAAGGCTAATTCAGCTGTTTTGGAAAATTGGGGATTTTTTCACCCCATCTAGGCTAGGCTAAGTTTTACAATTTACGTTTATTTAAAGTACTGCAATAATTCTGATAATAAATGGTATCTTAAGTTATGCCTGTATATATTTATATATTCTTTATTTATTTCTATTAATATTTGGTGTTCATATGTCCATTCACTTAATTGAATTATAGGTCTAACAGTTTAGGGGTCTGTTTTGTGTTTGCATGACTAATGGGTTACTATTTACAGTGGCAATAAAATAATTCTGTGTATGATTGCCCATATAGCCATTGTACTCATCCCTTATTGGTTCACAACGTTTATAAGTTGTTCCTTTAATTGTACTAAAGCTACACAATACAGCCATAAGAATCAATCCACATACTTGACCTATATGACACAATTTGGACATTTCAAGGGTTAACTGTTAAGCTATGGATACTGTCCTTTAGACATTGTAAGTATCCATTTATATCTGTTCCGTGCGGGGCACTCAAAGGGTTAATTCCCTTCCACCTGATTACGCTCTCTTTTCCGTTCCGGCCACCTCTGACATAGAAATGCAGGCTGACACTATGGTGAGTTACACCACACCCCCACAGCCCCATTCGCAGGAGGACCAGAGCAGTTTAGACACAAGCACAGGTGATTACAATAAAGCTTATGAGCTTAAGGTATAAACTTCCCGCCCGGACATTCTTTGCTCACTGCTGATACCCCTGAGGACGGCGTGTGGTCACGCCGAAACGTACGTCGGGTTCTTCTGTGTCTTTAACACTCTCTGAGCACTTTGCTCTGAGCACCTTTTCATTTATGTTTTTCTAGCATGTGTGTGTAACCTGGGGCTTCAGATGTTATGACAGCATTTAGATTAGAACACCCACGAAGGTGTTTTATAGGAGATAGGGTATTAGCATAGCACTACTTATTGGTTGGGAGTGTGTGTTTCTCCCTTTCCCTGTTCTCTCCTACTGCTTTGTTACCTGAGTTATGTATGGTGGTACATATTGCCTTCCCTCCCCTCTCCGTTTTTTGTTAGAGTTCCTTTTGGCTATTGGGCTCTTGACTAGCCCTGTTCCTACCATACATATTTCTCCTTATATTATTCTGTCCATCACTGATAACCCAGGCTTTTTAATAGATTTCAATAAAGGCTTTTTTATTTTTGGCAACTACACTACTGTTGAGATTGGACTGGGTATTTACCCTCTGGGCGGTCTTTATGTAAGACATCCCTTTTTGGGTTTTTTCTCTTCCTTTTTTCTACAATTTCCAGGGTTACCCCCTTTTAACCAGTCCAGGTGACCTTTATACTCTGGAGGCTCGGCAGTGGGATACGGGAGTGTCTTTTCCTCTCCCCCCCCCCCCCCCCCCCACACACACTTTCCAGCCTTTTGAGTTTCCTTTTTCTTGTTAAGTTTTACAATTACATTGCCAATTTACCACAACTTACATTTTAGTTACTATAACTCTTATTTTATTTACTATAATGAGTTTTTTTTATTGATAGTCATGTTTTATTCAACGAGCATGTTTAAATTATTAAAATCTTTTTTATTTTTCCTTTTAAGAAAGAAAGTAGTCAATTACTTCATACAGTTGAGTAGTGTTTTTTTTTAAAAAAATTTAAAACTTTACTTTAACCTTATTGACTTTACCTTTAAACCTAATATATAATGTTTTACTTGTTGTCTATAGATTTACATTTTTTTTATCTTTTTTTTGTTTTGTTTACTCTATAGACATAGGAGGACCTCTATCCATTTGATGATTGCATTTGGCCCTCATATGAAGTGAATCTATATGACACCCCCTAATACATATACCATAGGCTCCCTAATTTTTTATCCTTATGTGGGATTGCCATATTTAAGGATACCCACATAAGCATAACAAAATAGAGAGTTACCTAATAAATACCTGAAAGATCAAAATTAAGAGACACTCTTTTCTTAATTTCGAGATTTCAACTATTAAGTAGATAACTCCCTAATTCTGTATCTTAATTTGAGATTGCCATGTTTATAGATACCTAACTAGGGAGCTATCTACTAAGCATTCACATTCTCATGCACACATACATACACAGTCAGAAACACAAAAAACACACACTTAAACACATATGGCATAATCACAGACATACACACATTCACAGACACTATTTTTGTTTACTGCTTTTCTAAGAGATCTTCCAAGTCTCCCTACTTTGCTTGTGAGGGCTGGGGTGGACACTCTTTCTGGGGTCCAGTGGGTCTCCTGATATGAATGTGCTCTAACTGCACTCACTTTCTAGTGCTAGGGGCTGGAGATTTCACACCCAGGCTGCCAGCATCACTACAGGGCACATGAGAGATCTGTGCATGAAAAGCACAGTGAGATCCCAGCTCTGATGCACACCCACAATCTGTATATTTGGCAGGGAAGGCACACAGGTGAAACCCTCACAAAGAACAGTAGCAATCACCTAGGTCACCTTAAAGTAGGAGATCAGGTAGAGGGGTCAATATCGACCAGGGAAAAGTGGAGCCGGCAAAGAAGGAAGGAAGGCAGAGTGGTCAGTACCTGCCTGAAAGAAGGAGAGCAGGCACAGGGGTCAGTATCTGTGCTGAAGTAGGAGAGAAAGCAGAGGTGTCAATATCTGCCTGGAAGAAGGAGAGAGGGTTGATACTTACCTGGAAGAAGCAGAGCAGGCAGAGGGGTTGGGCTTGCCCACTGAGACCATCTGGGGGAGATATAGGAGATATAGACCGGTCTCAGTGACAATCCCTCTCTGATGTGGTAGACCCACACCTCTGGTGGTACATCCTAGGAATTGGTGGACTCAGATTGAAAAGTGCCATTACAAACATTTTTTTTTCCTCAGCTTGTCTTTTTTCTTTAAAACTATTTAATTTAGCTCTTTATATTTCACTCTAACATATAGATCTGAGACTATTTTTCAATCACACATAAATCAATAATTTTGTTATATATTTCTGCATTTTTCCTAGACATGTTTCCTTAACTATTGTGATAAATGCAAAATTGTGTTTTATAATAGAAGTCCAGGCATAAATGAGGGCTCGTCTGGTATTTCAATTAAGATTGGGTTTTTGGATGTATCTTGCAGAAATATATTTTGATCTTTTCTGAATCCACTTAATTTTGTGTGTTGTAAACAATAAATAAGGTATCATGCTGAGGCAGATGCTTCTAGATGCCATGAAGTCATTCTAAATAAAACATAGCTGACCCTCTTAAGGAGGTATGATGCACAGAATTGATTAAATCTCTTCTTTTGCTAATGATTTGTCCAGAATAACATCTGACAATATAGAAAAATAAATGGTTTCTTAATTACTGACTAGAATTATTATAGATTGATCAGAGAGATGCAGAGCCCGATTAAGGCTGTACAGGGCCCATGCAGGATGCCAGATTGGGGTCCCTTTCTCGACCCCTGGGATCTCTTTCTGTAAGTGATGTATGAGAGTATGTGTAGTGGCTGAGTATTGTATGAGTGGAGGAGACTCTGAGCTTTGTAGGAGGGGGCTAATTGTGTATGTGTGTCTAGCATTATGTACCTGTGTATGCACCTGAGAGTGTGTGCATTTCTGACTACGTATGTTTGTGTCTAAAGCATTGTGTATCTGTGCATGTACCTGAGCATCTTTGTATGCTAATGTGTGTCCTTGTGTCTGGGAACTTATGTGTGTGGTTTAAATGCTTGTGTTGAGGTGTGTGTAAGGGTGGGCATCTTTGTGTGATGTGTTTATAGTGTAGCTTTGTTTCATGTATGGGATGTGACTGTATGATGACTATCTTCAGGGTAACTATGATAGGGTGTGTAGGGGGATTGTTATGGACAAGAATTTATATCGCTAAAATTCCTATTTATTATGTTCCAATATTATCTAAAATGGCTGCTGAAGACGGCAAAATCGCCACGTGTATAAAATGGCGACGGATTTAAAGGAATGTTATCATGTGATGTCTCTAGGCCACGCCCAGTGGGATAGTGTTAAGACCCTCTTAAATCATGTAACCAATTGTCAAGTGTATACTTTGTATCTTTTGTCCGCCTACGTCTGTGACGTGTTACCGCTTTAAAAGGGGCTTCCCTTAACTTTTTCATTAAAACCCACTCCCTGAAGTCATTCATTGACCAGCAATTCTGTGTCCGTTGTGAATTACTTTGCGGGAACAAAGCGTGCACGCTGAGGTTACGATTTGGAAGGGGCAGATATTCAAATAATCAGACCTTTGTTCTGATCCATTACACTTGGCGCCCAACGTGGGGCTCTGCGGTTTAGCCCGACAACGGACAGCCGTCAACAGGACCAGAGAGCGGACTCCAAAGACGGGAAGAGCCTGATCAACTCTAATTATACGGTAATGATAGCATATTAGCATCTTACGTATATATCCTGTCTTTGTGATTGGCCCGACTCCGTGTCCACGATCGGCTACCGGAGGGCTTCAAAGACAGGTAAATAACTTGCCCAGAGTCCCTTTTATAACGAACCTGTCGATTGAATATCTGCTTCCTGAAATTGTGTATGTGTTGTGAGAAATAGAGAGAGTTAAAGAATTCAAAAGTTGCATGAATCTGATGCTCTATAGAACATAAGGGTAAAATAGGGGATTATTAAAGTATTACGTTTTGTTTCATCTTAGGGTATAGTTAATAATGTTTTAAGTTTCATTTGGTTAATGCCAGTGAAGGGCGGGTAGGCTTAATCTTCACGTTTTATTTGGTCAAAAATTTTAAGTTTCCTTTTACACAGGGTAGCGTATAGGCCTAGTTAGTTAAGTGGTTTTTAAGTTTTCTTTGATTAACGCCAGGAGAAAAAAAGGCGGGTAGGCTCAAGACTATGTGTTTTATTTTAATTAATTGGTTTATTTTATTCGAGCTCGGCAGGGGGGGGGGGGGTTTGAAGAGATCTCTTGTGTATGTTGAAGTTGTGACGTGATGTGTTATTGTGTTGGAATTCCGGTGAAATGCGGTTTATAATTGAGTGTGTGTAATTTGGCGCGCTGTAAATTGTGTCTCTGTTTGTGTTCCCTTGTTAGTCTTCTTTGTCCTTATAACTATTTCCCCCCCCCCCCCTTGTTGAAATACTGGAGTTGATTGTATATATGTATGTATGTGCACGTTATGGTATACCTTGTTTGCCTTGTTATTTAAATCTATAACTGTGGTAGGTAGCCAGCTGTAGGTTAATTTTGTGTCCTGAAAGTTAATGTAAGATTCGTCTTGATTATATATAGTGTATATAGAGATAGCAATATTACAAAATATTGGCATCTTCCTGTCCCATTTCCAAATTATTGCTATCGAGTGACGACTTGTGTAGTACAAATGGGACAAGAATTTGTTAAGCCTTCTAAGGGCCAGTTGGCCCGTGAGATTGTAAAAGAGAGAGCAGGCGGGAAGGCAATGAATAAAATAAAGAAAATTGCAAAAATATGTGGTGAAGAGATGCCAGTTAGTGGCCGGTTACAACCGGAATGTTGGAGGATAGTGTTGATGGAGAAAGAGGGGTTGTTGCACGATAAGGGGTTGATGAAAGCAGCAGAGGCTTGGTATAAAGTGGCTAAAGGGATTAAACGTGAGGGTTGGACAGAGGAAGAACTAGAGATTGAGGGACAAAAGGTTTATGTTTATCATAAGACTGTTTGTGATGATGAGAGTGTGGAAACTGTTAGTTCGCCACCGCCCTATGATGGCGGTTGGAAAAAAGGTAAGAAAGATGTCTTGCTTCCTGTTGTTCCCGCCCAAACTTCCTCAAACCTGATGCCAACTCCGCAAATTCCTGCTTCCGTGTATCCCGTCCTTGGGGCGGACGGGACATACTATTTCCCAGCATCCTTCCCTTCTCCCGCTCTTTCTGCAATTCCGGCTCAGGCCACACCTCCATTTCCTGCTTCTTCCACTCAGTCTGCCATCTTTCCCTCTCTCCCTTTGTCTCAGACTCCCGCTCTTTCTGCAATTCCAGCTCAGGCCACACCTCCATTTCCTGCTTCTTTCACTCAGTCTGCCATCTTTCCCTCTCTCCCTTTGTCTCAGACTCCCGCTCTTTCTGCAATTCCGACTCAGGCCATACCTCCTTTTCCGGTTCCTTCCTCTCAAACCTCCATCTTGACTCCCGCCTTATCGACTCAACATCCCATTTTACCCTCCCTTCCAGTCCCTACTACATCTAGTCCTACTTTAACTCAGTCCCTTACACCAAACATTCCTGCTAGTATTTACACATTTACTCCCGCTTCTGTCTCTACATCTTCTGCTGTCACAGTTCCACCTGCCTCTGTTATGGTTACCGCTTCTCCCTCCACTATATTTTACTCCATTCCTGCCCCTGGTACCGGGTCTACCTGGTTTTGGAGTCACAGCACCTGGTGTCCCTTATCCAGTAATGACTTTGGGGTCTAATGAGTCTGGAGCTGCAAATGGTGCTGCCGAAGTTCCAGCCACCTCCGGTCAGCTCCGGACTCCAACAAATGGTCCCCCACACCCTCAGTTGATTCTGGGAAAAGCTTATGTATCCGGCTCTGCCGATACAGTTTATGTTAATCCCCGTATACAACCCCCACCACTTCTAGATTCGGAAGATGGTAGCGAGTGCGGAGATAGTCCACCACATCTACCCAACACTGTTCGTGGAGCCCCTACCTTGTATGTTTCTTTTAATCCATCCCAGGCAGCAGTTTTAGTTACGTCCCTTCCAGACCCAGAAAGACAGCCAATGCCCTTTTATAGACGGGTCTCACAGATCCGTAAAACTTATTCTGCTGTTTGGCGTGATTTGTATAGTTTGTGTGAAATTAAGGCGGGGGACACATATTGGCCTATCATGGAAAAGAATTTTAGCTCTGCCCGCCTCACTAGTGAGACGGACTTTCAATCTGGTATAGAGTTCTGTGAACAACTCCGAGTGTGGGCTCAGGATAAATTGGCTGATCAGGCAACAAGTATTAGTGATGTTTTACAAGAGAAAATGGAGTCTGTGGAAAAATGTTATGCTAGGTTGACCCAAACATTTCATGACTTGGGATTTACAATTCACACTAAAGCCCATACTCAAATGTTGTCTGCAGCCTTTGTTGCAGGCCTTAAAGAACATATCAGGAAGGGTCTTATTCTATCTCGTCCGGCGTATAGGATAATTCCCTTAGATACCCTGCTTTTGGTTGCAAAAGGGTTGGAGTCCACACAATTGACCCCGACCAAAAAACTTACCCCAGTCATGTATGCGTCCCTAGACCCCACATATGCTCCTGCTCCAATGGGATATCCCGCGTACTTCTTCCAGGGTCCTCCTGGTAATCAGTATCTGGGGCCACAATCTGGACTTTGTTTCCATTGTCAGCGCCCAGGTCACATGAGACGGGATTGCCTGGTTTTTAGAACTTATAGACAGTACCCTTTGTCCAATAGATTGTCCAATCCACAGGCTAGGTATCATGTCGCCCCTAACCAGTCTGGAGGTCCTACTCCAACTGGGTTTGTCTCTGAGAGTAACTTGCCGGCTGAGCGTCCTGTTCCTGGCCGTCCGCCCCCTGCACAGCATACCCAATTGCTTAACCGCCCCTATGTTGGTCCAGGCCAGGAACACCTGAACCTAGTCCCATAGGAAGTCGGCAAACCTGTGTCATCTTCCCCTGTCATGGCAGTGTCTACAGGGGATAAAGGGGGGCCCCTAGCTACTATTGTTCTCCCCGTGGAAGGTCGTCCTACTACCTTTATGGTCGACACAGGCGCAGCCCGTAGCGTTCTTAGAGAACGAGACCTGCCTGATATTTCCTTTTTATCTGACATAGACATCTCTTGTGTAGGTGTAGATGGTATTCCCCGTAGTAACCCATTGACTAAACCTCTCCGAGTGGGTACCTTTCCTAACCTTCTTACTCGATTTGTAGTGTCCTCTACTTGTCCCATTAACCTGTTAGGTGCTGATGTTCTTTCCCGCCTGCAGGCTTCTATTTCCTTTACATTAGATGGTCGAGTCCAGTTACTTACCCCCCTCTCGCGTGTTAATGCTTCAGCACTCTGTTCTATACCCCTACTACTTTCTATGAATGGTGTTTCCGAGTGTGTAGGGGTCACAGAGGATTCCCCTAGTGCGTTAGACAGGGTTCCAGAAAAACTGTGGTCCACGGGTCCTGATGATATTGGACGCCGTCAGGTTCCACCGGTGGTTGTGCGCATGCTCCATGGCGCACATCCTCCAAGAAGGCCTCAGTATCCTCTGAAACCTGCTCAGGCTATTGCAATTTCTAACCAAGTAGAAAACTTACTTGCTACTGGTGCTCTGGTCAAATGTGTCTCCCCATGTAATACTCCTCTGTTCCCAGTAAAGAAGAAAACAGAAAAAGGTGAACCTGACAAGTATAGGATGGTCCAAGATCTGAGAGCAGTCAATGATGTTACCGTGATGGAAACTCCTATTGTTCCAAATCCTCACACTCTCTTATCTCAAGTTCCTCCTACGGCTAAGTATTTTACTGTAGTGGATTTGGCTAATGCATTTTTCAGTGTGCCTTTACATCCCTCCTGCCAGTACTTGTTTGCATTCACACATGAGCGACAACAATATACTTGGACTGTTATGCCACAAGGTGCACAGAACTCACCCAGTCACTTTGCAAAAGCTATGGCATATATTTTGGAGCCCTGGCAGAAATCTCACCTCAATGTGGTCCTCTTGCAGTATGTGGACGACCTCCTTCTGTGTGCTGATGATCTCTGTACTGCAGAGCGTACTTCTGAAGACCTGCTTTGTTTCCTAGCTGACCAAGGTTGCAAGGCCTCAAAGAAGAAACTGCAGTGGTGCCGACCTTCTGTGGTTTTCCTGGGTCACTGCCTTTCCCATGGGACTAGGCATTTAACCTGGGATAGGGTGCGTGGCATTACCACCATTAGCCCTCCTACGGCTCATAAATCATTACATGCGTTTTTGGGCCTCATTTCGTACTGCAGGGCCTGGATCCCTGAAGCTTCTATACATATGCAACCTCTCTATGATGCTCTCAAAACCGAACCATTTTTCTTGTCACCTGAGGCTCTCACTAGCTTCTATACCCTGCAGCGTGCTATTTCTACTGCTCCTGCACTGGGCCTGCCTGACTACAGAAAACCTTTTAAGCTTTTTGTTTCAGAACGGATGGGCCATGCTTCTGGTGTCCTGACACAAGCACATGGATCTCGCCAACGTCCTGTTGGTTATTACTCTTGTCAACTGGATCCTGTGGCCAGAGGGGGGCCTTCCTGCCTGCGTGCAGTGTTCACCGCAAGTCTTCTTTTGGATAAGACGAATGATCTCATTCTTGGACATAAGCTCATCATCTTGGCTCCCCATGATATCTCTGCTATGCTTAATCAAACTCAGCCTAAGCATTTTTCCTCCCAGAGACATTTGCGTTTACAAACTTCTTTGCTTTTGCCCGATAATGTCACTTTGCAGCGCTGTTACTCCTTGAATCCGGCCACTCTTCTACCTCTTCCCAGGGGGGAGTACCACACTATTGGTACAGTCTAGATATAGATCCTGATGTTATTCTTAATCTAGATATTCCCACACCCGTTGATCCAATGATGAACAACCATTTCCTTTACTACACTGTACTTTGTGGTTTAGGAATGTTTCAGGGCCTGACTCTCAGTTTGAAAATGAACTATTCAAGCTGGTAGAGGTACGCCTTACTCTGACAGAGATGTTTTACGATACAGAAGGTAATACTGTACTTTTAGTCCAGTTACCTGTAGAGGTGACTCACATGTATCATCATTGGGATACGGCAGTTCCCATGTCTCTATTACAAAGTCTCCAACTATCTCGTGGAAGGATCTTGGTCCACTGGCAAAGATATGGAGTACAGCAGATGCACATCACCTTTTGGCAGAAGGGATTACCAAACAAATTATGAATTGTAAGACCATTGGTTATCCACAATATCATACAGAGATACATGAAGGTGCTACAGCTATTAAAGAAAATTAATGTAAATAAAGCTCCGGGGCCTGACGGTATCCACCCACGAGTACTTAAGGAGCTAAGTGGGGAAATAAGTGAACCTCTGTATTTAATTTTTCAAGATTCTTTTGTTTCAGGTATTGTACCGGAGGATTGGAGGAAGGCAGATGTTGTTCCTATATTTAAAAAGGGTTCAAAATCCTTGCCTGGAAATTATAGACCTGTGAGCTTAAATTCTGTGACTGGGAAATTATTTGAACGGCTATTAAGGGATAATATTGTTATGGGCAAATGCAAATATTACAAGTTTTAGAATGAAATGTTGTATTTC
This sequence comes from Pelobates fuscus, assembly GCF_036172605.1. NCBI lineage: Eukaryota > Metazoa > Chordata > Amphibia > Anura > Pelobatidae > Pelobates > Pelobates fuscus. The sequence continues at coordinate 112,529,783 of NC_086326.1, forward strand.
TTAAACTGTGTACTTTGTCTTTAAGAGATATTGCAAATTGACAAGGTGTTAGAAATGGAACATATTGTTTTTCATAGATGTTTCTTTAAGCAATAACCTCAGTGCATAATATGTTTGCGCCATTTTGTCCCAGACGAATTACAATAACAATAATGCATAAGCAAGCTTCAAGGCTATACTACGACTCTTTCAGTACACAATATACTGTGGTAACCCCAAGTTAATGGAACTTCCCCAAATCCGGGAATCTCCCACGACTGTGCACTTACGTCTTAGTATAAACAACAGATAAGCTATTCAGACTTTAAGATGCCATCTTGAACTAAGTCAGGAAAATTTCCATGACGTATGCACCCTTTAGTTATGGCCTTGTATCTTTGCCAAATTAAGGGAGGTCCTAAATTTATTTAAAGTAGACAAGTTACTTTTTCATATATGAACTATGGTGACTCTAAAATGACGACACTTAAGGTATAAATAAGTGTACTTTTAAATGTTAACACACAGAGGAGAGACTTGGAGACAGACGCTGCTCCATCTTAAAATGACTGAGAGGCTGACATGATGACATGTTCAGAAGGGTATGTTAACCTATTAATGATATTTGCAAGCATTTAATTTCATCTTATAAACTCTGCTATAATGGATTTTATATTTAGATTTTTATATAATAAATATCTAAAAGACAAAACTATTGCTTCCAAGACAATCCTTATTTTATATTGTATTCTCAATTATTTACATATGTTAAATAGAGGATCTCTTACTAACTATATAACATTATGGCTAAGATATCTGTATGGTTAGCCCTGCTAAGTTCTATGCTTTAAGACATTATAGAGGTAAATAAGGGAACCGCCTACGGTTACAATTGGCGACCACGAAGGGACTTGTACTTGGAAGCTTTAAATAAAAAATAATAAATACCTAGGTAACCTCTTACACGTAAGAGAAGACACAATACTTTGTCATGGCACAAATCTTGAAATATCAAGAATCTAATGAGCTTTTTGTAGCCCAGACTCAGAGAGAGATCTTCATCATGGAGAGATGATTTTAATGTGAACAAGGCACTTTGAATTCAGGTGCCAGGTACATCGGAATTAGCATACAATGCTGAAATTGTGGATCTTAATTAATATCATAAGAGAGCAAATATACATAGTTGGTAAACTCCCTGATATGCCTAATACACCAGCACAGCATGGTTCATTAGTTCCAGGACAGTGGATTGCAGGCAGGGGGATATGTTCTCTTTGTAGCTGCTTAGTATGCATGCGCAAGAAAAAGATTGATGCAAGATGTTGTCAAAAGAAAAATGATAAGACAGAGCGATGAAATTTGAAGTCTAATTCCAAGAATGCAAAGAAAATTGCATTATGGCTGAATGAAAACATCCACTGCAACACCCTGATCTATATTTCTACTTACTTCTTCATAGAATGCAATTAGGTTATTGTAACGGCTACCCAGGTAGAGAGAGGGTATCTGCCGTTGGAGACGTCCTTTTCCCTGCAAGCTGCTGTGGAGAAGTAAAGCTGGTATAATCCCATCCACGATATCCAGAGAGAGAGTCAGGTTCAGGTGAAACAGAGCAACCTCCTCCATACACCCATAACGTCGTGCTGGAACTACCGAACAACCAGCCGTTCGGTAGTTATATTTAACTATCTATGGGGATTCCAGCGAACACAAAGATAGCTGTGGATGCCAAGGATTTCGTGGAGTTTTAATAGGCGAACGGAGACCGACCGCAAGGCCAAAACGTATGGAACTCTTTTCGGCTAGAAAACCTGTGCGGTCGGTCAAAATTACAAAGACCCATAACTCCCGAACCCCTCAACCGAATGAGCTGAAATTTGGACATGTTGCTCCTCTAAGGAAAAGCTATCAAGCGGTACTGGACTTAAAGGTGTACCTCCTGTTTTTGGGGTACATCCAGAACTGGGGTAAAATTGTGTACAGTTTAATTATGTTATATGTTTATCTGAGCGGAGGAGACGTGGGGGTTGTACCATGTATGTGATTGGTCATTTTCAACCTCCCCCTGGGTGTGTTCTGTTTGTAACTTTTGTAATAAAAAGCAGGCTGGGTGTTCCAGTCCTCAGTTCTTCTTGACCCTTCAAAACGTAGCCTCGTCTCATTCTTGGAAGGGGATTATTTGGGAATATTACTCTGCTCTGTTTCACCTGAACCTGACTCTCTCTCTGGATATCGTGGATGGGATTATACCAGCTTTACTTCTCCACAGCAGCTTGCAGGGAAAAGGACGTCTCCAACGGCAGATACCCTCTCTCTACCTGGGTAGCCGTTACAATAACCTAATTGCATTCTATGAAGAAGTAAGTAGAAATATAGATCAGGGTGTTGCAGTGGATGTGATCTACTTGGATTTTGCCAAGTCATTTGATACGGTTCCTCACAATAGGTTAGTCTTCAAACTAAAAGAAATTGGTCTAGATGAATATTCTTGTTCTTGGGTAGAACATTGGCTTAAGGATAGAGTACAGCGAGTTGTCATAAATGGTAAATTTTCAAGCTGGACAAAAGTGGTAAGTGGTGTCCCTCAGGGTTCTATTTTGGGACCGCTTCTTTTTAACATATTTATAAATGATCTTGAAATGGGCATTGAAAGCCATGTATCAGTGTTTGCAGATGACACAAAACTTTGTAAAGTAATAAAATGTGAGCAGGATATTGCCTTGCTGCAGAGGGATTTGGATAGATTGGGGGACTGGGCACTAAAATGGCAGATGAAATTTAACGTAGAAAAATGCAAAGTTATGCACTTCGGGGTTAAGAATGCACAAGCAATTTACACCCTAAATGGTAGTGAACTAGGGATAACCACACACAAGAAGGATTTGGGAATTGTTATAGACAACAAATTAGGCAGCAATATGCAATGTCAATCTGCCGTTGCTAAGGCCAGTAAGGTTTTGTCATGTATAAATAGGGGCATAAATTCTCACGATGAAAATATAATTTTGCCTCTTTATAAATCGCTGGTAAGACCACACCTTGAATATGCTGTGCAATTTTGGGCACCTGTTCTAAAGAAGGATATCATGGCACTGGAAAGGTTGCAGAGACGAGCTACAAAATTGATAAAAGGAATGGAGCATTTTAGTTATGAAGAAAGGTTAAAACATTTAAATCTCTTCAGTTTGGAAAAACGGCGCCTTAGAGGGGATATGATAACATTATACAAATATATTCGGGGCCAGTACAAACCATTATCTGGAAATCTATTCATAAACAGGGCTATACATAGGACACGAGGTCACACATTTAGGCTTGAAGAAAGGAGATTTCATCTAAGGCAAAGAAAAGGTTTTTTTACAGTAAGAGCAATAAGGATATGGAATTCATTGCCGGAAGAGGTGGTTTTGTCAGAGTCTATACAGATGTTTAAATTGCAATTGGATAAATACTTGCAAAAACATTACATACAGGGATACAATTTCTAATTAGTGGGCTAATAGCTGCTTGATCCAAGGAGACATCTGACTGCTATTTTGGGGTCAAGAAGGAATTTTTTCCTAGTTTGTTGCAAAATTGGAAGCGCTTCAGACTGGGTTTTTTGCCTTCTTTTGGATCAACAGCAAAAGCATATGTGAGGAAGGCTGAACTTGATGGACGCAAGTCTCTTTTCAGCTATGTAACTATGTAACTATGAAGAAGTTCCTCCTACAGACCACGATTTATATGCACCTCATGATTGTTTCGAACAAATGAAGATGGAAACGACGCACCTTCCTACGGTGCATGAAGTGGCTTTAACAAACCCTGATTCTACTTTGTTCGTGGATGGTTCTAGATATGCAGATGAACAAGGAAAGTACCACACTGGATTTGCAGTAACCACAGTGGATCAGATACTGCAGGCATCTCCACTTCCTTCATCCATGTCTGCCCAAGAAGCTGAATTGACAGCCCTTACTGTAGCATGTCAACTATCAGAAGGGAAATGAGTCAACATATATACCGACCGAAGATATGCTCTAGGTGTGGCACACGATTTTGGACTAATTTGGAAGACAAGAGGGTTCTTGCCGGCAGCTGGTACACCAGTTAAACATGGTACAGCTATCAAGAACTTAAGCTATCAAGAACTTAATGGATGCTTAGGATTGCCTGAAGAGGTTGCTATACTGAAAGTAAAAGCCCATGGTAAATTGAATTCAGAAGAAGCACGTGGTAACTTTAAAGCTGATGTGAAATGAGAAATGAGGGAAGTGGATAGAAGAGTGTCTGAAAATGAAGAAGAAGCTCCAATTTATATCATGCAGACCTTACCTACAGACCTTAAACTGTTGAAAGAACAACAAGCCGCTGTAGCTCCAGAAGAAAAAGAAAGTTGGCAAAAGAAGGGAGCCATATTACAAGATGGGGTGTATACAAAGAATCTTAAATTTTGCCTGCCTAAAAGCATGTATCCGGCAGTAGTCCAATGGGCACATGGGTTGGCACATTTGTCTAAGGCTCTCATGAACTCTCTGATCAATAAGTATTTTGAAGCACCAGGCATTACTTCTCTGACCAAGAAGTATTGCAGATCTTGTGTTATTTGTGCTAAGTGTAATCCAGGGAAAATGGAGAAAGTTCCTCCTAAACATTTGGCGAAACCACAATATCCGTTCCAAAGAATACAAATAGACCATATCCAAATGCCAAAGAGTGGACCATATGAATATGCCCTAGTCATAGTGGACATGTTCTCAGGATGGCCAGAAGCCTTCCCAGTCACATATATGACCACTAAGACCACAGCTAAGCGATTACTTACTGAAATTGTCTGTAGATATGGAGTCCCGAAGTAATTGAGAGTGATCAGGGACCAGCCTTTACAGCACTGTTGACTAAGGAAGTCTGGGCTGCTCTGGGAGTGACTCTTGCATTTCACACACCGTACCATACCATCCACAGAGTAGTGGGAAGGTAGAGCGTATGAATGGCACCTTGAAAGCAAGAATGTTAAAAATGGCCCAAGAAACTAACATGCCCTGGCCACAGAGTCTGCCAATTGCATTGTTTAGTGTGAGGTATACACCAAGAGGGGAGTTTAGTTTGTCCCCTTATGAGATTCTGTTTGGATCAGCCCCTAGGGTGGGTTGTTATGTTCCGCAGCAACTCCAATTACAGTCAGATGCTATGGTTAACTATGTAAATGCGCTCTCACAAGTGTTAAACAAAATACATGCCCACGTGTTTTCTTCTATTCCAGATCCAGATTCTGATACAGACTCATAAGCTGCTTCCTGGTGATTGGGTTTTGGTCAAGAAATTCCTGAGAAAACACACTCTTGAACCAAGATATGATGGTCCATTCCAAGTACTTCTAATTACATCTACCTCGGTTAAATTGGCTGGTAGAAATACTTGGATACACGCATCACATTGCAAAAAAGTTCCAGCCCCAGAAGAACCAGATATTGTTACATCATGATTTTTGTATATTTGCTTTTTATGTTGGGTCGGATGAAGGCCCAACAAGTCGCTATAACCCAAGACAATTGCATTTACACGTTCTGGTATAACTCTTCAAACACACGGGTAGCTACATTCACATTTGACTATTGTGACGTGGTAAACTGTACATTTCCACCAACATTAATGTCAGCAGTATATAAAGATATACCAAAGGATAAAGACCCATGCATATGTGTGACCGATGACTCTTGGGGATATGAGTGTAGTTCATGGAAAGCAGCGGGCTGGAATACAGGGTCAGCTTCGGGATATAAACCACAGAGTGCCTTAGACAGACTGGACAAGAAGGGGGAATCATTATTGACAAGAATGACTTTTAGGAAACCAGGGGGGTCAATACCTATGAAGTTAACATTAAACATAGAACGTCCTAGCCCTGGATATGCAGGAAGATATGTAATGGGTATGTATTGGAGGAGAGGGGGATCATACAACAAACAAGGAACCTTTTATTTACAAGACATGCTCAATTCACCTGAATGGATGGGTGCTGTACACATGACTACAAAACCACTTAAGCCACATATTAAAACCTTGAAAGAGATGATGGCCATAGCTAATCCTACATTTGAAGATACCATGGCGGTAGAAATTGGGTTTTCAGATATTAATTTATGGCTTGAATGGATGAGATATAATGCTAATAAACATAATAGGTCTGATTGTTATGTCTGTGGGGGGGCGAGGCCCCATTTAGGGACCGTCCCTCTAAATATACCACCTGAAATAGAGATGTGTGTTTTAAGTCTCTATCGCGTGATAAAGACTGATCGAAAGGAGTGTGAGTCTTGGACCCGAGAATATCCAATCATCCTCAAAGACATAAAGCCAGATAAAGGTATTGTAATATATCCCGGGAACTACACATGCTATGGCATATATAATGGCATAGGTGAATATGTGGGAAATTTCACAGGTAAATATTGTGCTAGATATAGTCCAGTACCGCCTGCATTAATACAGCAACAAGTGAGATCCCTTGGAGACATATATTGGATTTGTGGGGATATGCAGGTTAGAACCAGACTAGAAGGATTATGGTGGGGAGAATGCGCTTTGGCCAAAGTAATAATGCCTATACATATAATCTCTGATGAACATCATGACACTCCGGGTATGTCTCACCAATCTACTAGATCAAAGAGGGAGACCCCGGCAGGGCCGCCATCAGGGCATGACAACCATAACAGTTGTCATGGGCCCGGCGGTCCTGGGGGGCCCCGAGCCCCACATACTGCTTCAGTAAGTAATGGCTGAGCTGGGGAGTTAAACAATCTCCCCAGCCAGCCTGCACTCAGCAAGGGGCCCGCATAGCCGTCTGCTGCTACTAATCATCTCCTCCGTGCAGGGCACACTGAGGGACAGCTATAGGGGCCTTCCAAAGACCCCACTAGGCTGCCCCTCAGTGTGCCTGTCTCCAAACACAGCCTCACTGAGCTGCCTGTAACTGCTCAGGGCAGCTCCCTGCGGCTGGTTCTGCAGGAAGTGACATCACCAGTCACAGTGCAGAGTGAGCTGTGCGGAGCTGCCCTGAGCAGTGTTACAGACAGCATGTCAGCATTGTGAGGTTCCTTCAGAAGAGGACCACCAGAGAGGTAAGGTTTGGGAGGGTTTTGGGAGCTCCCACTGCATCCCCTACCCCTCTGCCCCCACTGCATCCCCTACCCCCTTACTCCCACTGCATCCCCTACCCCCCCTTGCTCCCACTGCATCCCCTACCCCCCCTTGCTCCCACTGCATCCCCAACCCCCCCTGCTCCCACTGCATCCCCTACCCCCCCTGCTCCCACTGCATGCCCTATCCCCCCTGCTCCCACTGCATCCCCTATCCCCCCTACCCCCCTGCTCCCACTGCATCTCCTACCCCCTTGCTCCCACTGCATCCCCTACCCCCCTTGCTCCCACTGCATCCCCTACCCCCCTGCTCCCACTGCATCCCCTACCCTCCTTGCTCCCACTGTATCCCCTACCCCCCTGATCCCACTGCATCCCCTGCCCTCTGCTCCCACTGCATCCACTATCCCCCTACCCCCCTGCATCTCCTACCCCCTTGCTCCCACTGCATCCCCAACCCCCCTTGCTCCCACTGCATCCTCTACCCCCTCTTGCTCCCACTGCATCCCCTACCCCCCCTGCTCCCACTGCATCCCCTACCCCTCCTGCTCCCACTGCATCCCCTACCCCCTGCTCCCACTGCATCCCCTTCCCCCTGCTCCCACTGCATCCCCTATCCCCCCTACCCCCTGCTCCCTCTGCATCCCCTACCCCCCTTGCTCCCACTGCATCCCCTACCCATCCTGCTCCCACTGCATCCCCTACCTCCCCTTGCTCCCACTGTATCCCCTACCCCCCTGCTCCCACTGCATCCCCTACCCCCTGCTCCCACTGCATCCCCTACCCCCTTGCTCCCACTGCATCCCCTACCCCCTTGCTCCCACTGCATACCCTACCCCCTTGCTCCCATTGCATCCCCTACCCCTCCTGCTCCCACTGCATGCCCTACCCCCTGCTTCCACTGCATCCCCTACCCCCTGCTCCCACTGCATCCCCTATGCCCCCTACCCCCTGCATCTCCTACCCCCCCTGCTCTCACTGCATCCCCTACCCCCCTGCTCCCACTGCATCCCCTACCCCCCTGCTCTCACTGCATCCCCTACCCCCCTGCTCCCACTGCATCCCCTTCCCCCCTGCTCCCACTGCATCCCCTACCCCCCTTGCTCCCACTGCATCCCCTACCCCTGCTCCCACTGCATCCCCTATCACCCCTACCCCATGCTCCCACTGCATCCCCTTCCCCCCTGCATCCCCTACCCCCTTGCTCCCACTGCATCCCCTACCCCCCTGCTCCCACTGCATCCCTTATCACCCCTACCCCATGCTCCCACTGCATCCCCTTCCCCCCTGCATCCCCTACCCCCTGCTCCCACTGCATCCCGTACCCCCTGCTCCCACTGCATCCCCTATCCCCTGCTCCCACTGCATCCCCTACACCCCTGCTCCCACTGCAGCTCCTGCCCCCTGCACTGTGCGCAATGGTAGGGTTTCGCTTTTGGTAGTGGCTAGTGGGCTACCCAACTGCTCCCACTGCAGCTCCTATTACCCTTTGCACCCACTACATCCTGTCCCTCCTCTGCACCCACTGCAGCCTCTATTCCCCCCTGTACCCTCTGCAGCCCCTTCCACTCACACCCTTTACAGCCCCTTCCTTTCGGCACCCTCTGCAGTCCCTACCCCTTTGCACGCACAAACATAAAGGGACACTATAGTTACCAGAACAACTACAGCTTAATTTATTTTATACAGCTTAATGTAGTTGTTCTGGTGAGTATAGTCTACCACTGCAGGGTTTTTGCTGCAAAGACTGCCTTTTCAGAGAAAATGCAGTGTTTACATTGCTGCCTAGGAACACCTAGGCGCTTCCTGTGTCAGTGTTGCAAAATGTGCAGCACTGACATTCAACATCTCCATGACGCTGAACGCTTGTCATAGAGAAGCATATATATATATATATATATATGCACAGAGGGCCCCCTGCTACCTGTACGATGAAGAGGGGGCCCAGCAGCACACTCTGCCCTCCTTTCCAGCTGCTCTCTGTCTAACTTTCCTGCACCCTGTGGCTGCCAGAGCGTTGCCACGGGTTACTATGGCAACGCTCCGCACAGCACACAGGCCTGTCTCGTGAGATTTAGTCAGAGAGGAGCTGGAAAGGAAGACAGTGTGTGCTGCTGGGCCCCCTCTTCAATGTACCGCGGCTGGCTCCCTCCACCATGCCACTGGATCAACAGGAAATGCGATCTCCCCCCTCCCTGGCACGGTAAGAACCAGGGAGGGGGGAATAAAATTGAAATATACACAAATAAATAAATAAAATAATACTCCCCTTCCCCCCTATTTTACACACACACTGAATCCTTACAAGCACACTCTGCACTACACACACACACACACACTACATTCACTAAACACACTCTGCACTACACACACACTACATTCACTAACACACTCTGCACTACATTCACTAAACACACTCTGCACTACACATACACTACATTCACTAAAACACTCTGCACTCACTACAAACACTACATTTACTAAACACAATCTGCACTACACACACACACTACATTCACTAAACACACTTTGCGCTGCAGACACACACTACATTCACTATACACATTTTGCTCTACACACACACACACATTACATTCACTATACACATTTTGCACTACACACACACACTACATTCACTAAACACACTCTGCACTACATTCACTATACACTCTCTGCACTCACTACAAACACTACATTCACTAAACACACTCTGCACTACATTCACTAAACACACTTTGTACTACACACACACTACATTCACTAAACACACTTTGCACTACACACACACACACTACATTCACTATACACACGTTTCACTCACTACAAACACACTACATTCACTACAAACACACTACATCCACTACAAAAACACACACTCTGCATTCACTATACACACACCTGCATTCACTACACACACACTCTGCATCTAATCATGCATACAAACATTACATACATTACACAAAACGTACAATCTGCATCCACTATATACACTGCATCCATGACACACATACTGCATCCACTATACACACTGCATCCATGACACACATACCGCATCCACTATACACACACACACACTTCATCCTTGTGGGCGGACTCGGGGCTGGCCCCGGGGGCCCAGATCTTGAGCTGTGTCAGGGGCCCTAAAATTTCTGATGGCAGCCCTGGACCCCGGTAAAGGGAAGTTTTGATCCACACGTCTATATAGATGCGATAGGTGTGCCTAGGGGGGTGCCAAATGAATTTAAGGGATGAAGTATCCGCAGGATTCGAATCTATAATCCCAATCATAACAGCTAATAAGAATTTAAATTGGATAAATTATATATATTATAATCAACAAAGATTTGTAAATTACACCAGGGATGCCCTTCAGGGATTAGCAGACCAGTTACAAGCCACTTCCCAGATGACGTTCCAGAATAGAGTGGCCTTAAACATGATATTGGCTGAAAAAGGGGGTGTATGTAAAATACTCCCCGATACTATGACCTGTTGTACATATATACCGGATAATACGGGTCCAAATGGTAAGGTGACTTTAGCAATAGAGAAGTGGAAAACATTATCAGATGAATTAAAAAGGAATTATGGGGCTAAAGATCCATGGGATAGATGGTTTGGATGGATGACTGGCTGGCAAGGTGTTTTGGCTCAGATAGGTGCAGCAATTCTTATCACCATATTAATTTTGGCCTTCCTTGTTTGCTGTGTGTTACCCTGCTTCAAGAAATGCGTACAAAAGACGGTAGATCAGACGATTGATGCTATAAATCCTGACGCACCACATACACCTCTACAGCCACATCGTGCTAAAAATTAAAGATTTTGCATAGGGCTATTTAGGGAAAGCATCCATCTATGTGGGTAAAGTCTGTGGGAAGAAGCGGTAGATAAGCTACCGACTGGCTGACCCTACAGTGAAGTGACGGAGGCCCATATGGATGAATGAGCATGATAGCCGTTTGTTATTTTCTTCTAGGGACAGTATTAGGAATAGAGGTGATTATTATTCTTTTAAATAGCCATTTTAAGGGGGGACTGTTATGGACAAGAATTTATATAGCTAAAATGCCTATTTATTATGTTCCGATATTATCTAAAATGGCCGCTGAAGACGGCAAAATCGCCACGTGTATAAAATGGTGACGGATTGTTAAGGAATGTTATCATGTGATGTCTCTAGGCCACGTCCAGTGGGATAGTGTTAAGACCCTCTTAAATCATGTAACCAATTGTCAAGTGTATACTTTGTATCTTTTGTCCGCCTACGTCTGTGACGTGTTACCGCTTTAAAAGGGGCTTCCCTTAACTTTTTCATTAAAACACGCTCCCTGAAGTCATTCATTGACCAGCAATTCTGTGTCCGGTGTGAATTACTTTGCGGGAACAAAGCGTGCACACTGAGGTTACGATTTGGAAGGGGCAGCTATTCAAATAATCAGACCTTTGTTCTGATCCATTACAGGATAACTGTGGCAGGGTAATGGGGTAAATGTTGCAGAGTGAGGGATATGAGTTTGAAAGTAGGTATGATAGGGTGAAGGAGATGAGTGTGACAGAGATAGGAAATTGAGTGTGACAGAGTGAGGAGGATTAGTGTGATAGGGTGGAGAGAGTGTCAAGTTGGTGGTGAGTGTGATAGAGTGACGGGAAGTGATTGTGACAGGGGGATGGGTGGTGAGTGAGGAGGTAACAATATATGGGGGCTGAGACAGCACCTAGGCAAGGCTGAGTTAAACAAAGTCTTCCCACACAGAAATATATTTTTTAAGATGACATTTGCCCCCCTCTTGCTTGTTTTATCTTGTGAGATGATTACGTTTTTTGATATATCGACTTGACATTGTTTGCTTTACATCACTAGCAGACAAGTCATTCAAGCTTTGTAAAGTTTCTCTGACATTTTCCTTCTCCAGCTGCAATGGAATGTTTGATGTATCTTCACAGGTTTCTGTCACTGTCGAATTGTTGTGATCTAATGGAATAGCCATCAAATGTCTACAATTCCTACGTAACCAGTGCCCATCAGTGGTTTCAACTACATATGATCTAGGAGAATATTGCTGGATTACTGTCCCTTCAGTATTTCAGTGGTTTGAACCTTGTACTCAAACAGGAGTTTGTACCTGAAGACTCTCCAAAGGCTTTGCAGCTCGGTCATTGTATTCATTCCTTTTTTCTCTGAGTTTCAATTTGGTTTCAGTTACATGTTTTTGTGGGAACCTTTTCCAAAGTTTCAAAACTGGTACTCGTGTTACCAGCTGTCTGCCAAACAATAGTTCTGCCAGTGACTTCCCATATTTTAAGGCAGTAGCTCTTTAGCTAAGAAAAAACAGACATGGATACTTCTCTGCTTCTGTTGCTTTACGAAGTATGTTTTTCCACTATCTTCACTCTAGCTTCTGCTAATCCATTTGCTTGTGGATAGCCCAGGCTGGATATTCAATGTTCAAATTCATAGGTACTGGCAAAAACCCTAAACTCTTGACAATTAAATTAAGGACTATTGTCTGATATTATTATTCTTGGAATGCCATGTCTCGCCAAAATTGCTTTCACTTTTTTGATCAATGTACTTGCTGACTCATCTTTCAAGATTTAATGCTGATTTTTTAAAACAAACAAGTTCATTCCTAACTTTTCCCAGGGTGCCAATGGCAAGTCTGTATCCAGTATGGACTCTTTAGGTAACAGAGGTCTGAATTTTTGGCAAGTCTGGCATTGAATGATCATTTTCTCAATGTTTTCATTCATGATTGGCCAGTACAAAATGTCTCTAGCTCATCTTTTGGTCTTTTCTATACCTGAATGACCATCATGTAGTCTTTTTAGTATTTGACTTTGCAAACTCGCTGGTACAATAATCTTCTGTCCTTTCAAAAGCACCCCTTTTATCAAAGAAAGTACAGAAATGTATGGTTTATACACTGATGGCATTAGTGTCTTAGATTTGTCACTAGAAAGGGCTTTATTCACTTGATTTAGAAGAGCATCCTTTTTTGTAGCTTGTACAATTGCTGCCCACATTGCATGACTAAACAGGGCTGTCTTCAAGATCAGATTGACATGAACAGTCACCTCTTTCTGCAACTGTAAGTCCTCCATGTTAAAGGGTAAGTAAGCTCAAGACAGAGTTTCAGCCACCACCAACTCCTTGCCAGGTATAAAGTCCAAGGTGAAATCATAACTTTAAAGCGCTGAATTCTTGGAGGTGAATCTATCAAGCCCTTTTGGTAGATGTGAATAAAAGGTTTGTGATCAGTTTCTACTGAGAATACTCTTCCATACAAATAAACATGACATTTTTCACATCCGTCATATAGTCCCAGTGTTTATTTTTTAATTTTTGCACATGGTTTTTCTGTATCCGTCAATGCCTTTGATGCATAAGCCACAAGCATCCATCCCGAGCCTTGATTTTGAAATATAACTGCTCCAAATCCATTCTGTGAAGCATCAGTTGACAACTTTGTTTTTGCTTTTGGATCAAAGCATGTATGTATGTAGTGGGGAATCGCGATGCAGCCTAGAACAAAATCTAACCCCATTAAACCCCCCAATAACGACAGACCACTTAGTATGGATGAAACAGGCCACAGCATTTATTATCACAACTAAATTACTGCATAACACATCCATAACTTTATTTATTAAATCTCTTCTTTTCTGTAACCAAAACATTAGACATAAATAAGCATAAATTAACATATATACATATATAACTCCACCCATAGTGTTATACAGTGACCCAACCGTCCTTGCCAATAAAAACATGGAGTGGTTCCTAATCACCACTCCCTCTCACCTCCCCCCTCGTCATAAAAATCCTTCCAATGCCTGCCATCAGCCGACCTTATCCACGCTCGATGGGCACGAGACCTCAGGCAACCTAAAGTTAAACCTTTAGAGCAGGGGAGGTTTGAGACCTTAAAAAACTTGTTCATCTCATTCCATCTACTTAAACGTAACCTCAAACTCAATTGGCAAGGACATACCCCCGGCTAGCTGCGACAAAATATAGTATAGGGTGGGCGGGAGGGAAGCTGTTTGCTGGCCCGAATCCCAAGTGGCACTGAGGTAAGACCTCCCCCACACTGTCTTACACAGAACATAATCACACCCACAGATTCTTCCCAACCACTCCCATGCATCTATCCCCACACTCCTACATGTGCCCTTGTCCGCTTAGCTGCGCTATCTCCCCAGGGCCTTGTATGTACGTAGTGGGGAATCGCGATGCAGCCTAGAACAAAATCTAACCCCATTAAACCCCCCAATAACGACAGACCACTTAGTATGGATGAAACAGGCCACAGCATTTATTATCACAACTAAATTACTGCATAACACATCCATAACTTTATTTATTAAATCTCTTCTTTTCTGTAACCAAAACATTAGACATAAATAAGCATAAATTAACATATATACATATATAACTCCACCCATAGTGTTATACAGTGACCCAACCGTCCTTGCCAATAAAAACATGGAGTGGTTCCTAATCACCACTCCCTCTCACCTCCCCCCTCGTCATAAAAATCCTTCCAATGCCTGCCATCAGCCGACCTTATCCACGCTCGATGGGCACGAGACCTCAGGCAACCTAAAGTTAAACCTTTAGAGCAGGGGAGGTTTGAGACCTTAAAAAACTTGTTCATCTCATTCCATCTACTTAAACGTAACCTCAAACTCAATTGGCAAGGACATACCCCCGCCACAACCCCGCTGCTTTACGCCTAAATCAGCGGGGGACCCCACCACAACCAGCCATGGCCTGTTCCACCACTTCACGCAGCGCTAGAGTAACAGAGGTCAAGTCCGACCTCCAGCAAGCGCACCCCTCCCTTCGAGATACCCAGGCCACCTTTGGTCAAACCCAAAAGGCGAACTGGAAGTGTTCATGTTTTAGTTGTTCATTTTGTCCGTTATACGTTTAGTCATTTTTGTCATGGCCATGACAAACCTAGAAACCCATCTATTCTGTTGACCGACGGCAGCGCACCAGGGCACTCACATTGCGGAGTGCACTGCCAACAGGAAAGGGCGATAGGCGCAGCCTAGCCCCTGGGAACCTCAGGGAAGAAACAGAATGCGTAACATGTCCCGATCGAAGAGCACCCAAGTCCTAAACCACCACCGACCCACGTCATTCCACCCAGGGATGACAAAACCCCTGGTACCCCATGAGGCGGGGCAGCTGACCCCGTATGAGGAGGAGCCACACCCCCTTCACGTAGCCGGAGCCAGACCACCGAACCTCCGCCATTCGAGCCCTCTGAACCAGCGGCGCAGGCACGCCCAGCCTGGCGGTGTCTGTAGCCGCCCCCAACCAAAATAAATGCCCTTTGAATTCCCCACCATCCTTATCCAGGAAGTCGAGCCCCCAAGAGGAACACCCCAACTAGATGGACGCGGGGGTGAAAAACCCATCTCCGAGAAACAAACCGGGGAGGAGGCCGAACAATCCCAAGGACGGAACAGTACTCCCAACGAAAACAGGCAAATGACGGAACCCTGCACCGCCCCCGATCGGAACGGTATATTACAGACCATCCTGGAAACCCATTACAGCTTGCTAGGACAAAATACAAACAGTATATCTACATATGATACCTCCAAATTAGTGACAATGGCATCTAGATATACCCCCACTTATCTGGTGTAGTTACAACAGCCTCTCAAGGTCGTGGCCCAGTTCCTGACCTTTTACAACATATACATAGACACAGAGGGGAATGAGATACGGCTGTACATAATCTAAAACAGGAACAGAAAAAAAAAATTACATAGTGTAATACCGCAAAAGAAAAGATAATGCGCTGATACAAGATTGCACTCACAAGATCAAAGTGAATAACTCACCAGAACAAGTGCCTGCCCGGATAAGCTTGGGCGGCTGGACGTCTCCACTCTCCACTGGAACTCCAAGCGGACCAAAAATGGAACGAGACTTCAATAGAGGTAGGTAGAGACTTCCACAGCTTGGTAGGAGCCCAACCATAACCCCGTGCATCCCACCTACCCCAGGAGGATGCAGAAAGTCAACCCTGCAACATCCAAGAATTGCACAGATCCTATCGATGAAACAGCCAACCTCAACCAACTTACCCTTCCCAATGACAACAGCCATCGAGATGCGAAACCTGAAGGAAGTCCATTCCATTGCTTACTCAACGGAACCAAACATGTATATGAGCAGTCAAATCCCGGGACCCAAAAAGAAACGTACCCATCCGTCCCGAACCCTCCAACCTTACTGGAGCGGGCCCCACGCCGCCCCAGAGATTGCCTACAGACCAGCTTCAGCAGACCGCTGGACCAAGTGACCACACCTCCACCGCCATACAAATCGACCCCGTGACACCTCCACCCGAGTACGCTCTATAATGAACAAGACAGAGCATCGGCCATCATATCGGTAACCACCGGACAAACCCTGACCAGCCGCCCCTAGACTCAAACAGCACCGAGCCAGAGTACCAGAGTACCTCCGGGGTATAGGGTACTGTAACATGTGAAAGACAGCCAGCAACACCCCACGATGGTCCCCAAGGAAAACCCACCCCCTTGTTCGTGAGCTGGGTACCACATGCCTACCATGCCACCAGAAAGGGGGACCTCCAAGAACACCAGCGTCCGCCAGAGCCAGCGTATTGGCAAGAGGCAGCACACCCCCGAGAGCCCAAATGGCCCAAAACCTGCTGCGGCGGTGAAACAGTTGGAAGCCAGCAGAAAAGGACACAGGGGGCCAGATTGCACAAGCCAGCATTAGAGGAGGCCCAGCAGGAACCCCATACAGTCCCAAGGGCAACCCCAACAGGCAAAGCCCAGCTTACCCCGGAGAGCCCACGGGTAGCGCAGCCGAAACCCACGACGCCCCTCCAAGCCCCCGACGCCTCCTGCCTGATGCCCCAAACCGCAGCCAGGGGCACCGGCGTTTCCCTCACAGGAATTGATCCCACTATCCAGGAGACAAGAGCACACATCCCGACCCACGAATAAGGCCTTGGCCACGGAACTCAGAAACTCCAAAACACTATCCCAAGAAAACCACTGCAACAGCAGAGTGCGTACATGCGACACTGACGGCCCCACATAAGCGACATCGTGAGCAACTTACGTGGAGGCACATAGCCACCCAATTCTGACTATCAGAACACAGCCCAGAAACAACAACTCGACGGGCGTACCGGCAGCAGCCGGAAGACCAATTCCACCGCCGCCTTCGTCAGCAAGGCCCCAGGCCCCGCAGCCCCACCCACGCATACCGCTGCGCCGAGCCACCAACTCAAACCCAGCCCCCGGAAGGAAACGGGCACCTATAACGATTGGGAAGTAAGCTAATCGAGCGGTCATGGGAAACTGGACCCACACCACCCGAAGGAGCTCTCCCATGGACTGGGGGTCCAGCACCGAGAGCACCCACGTCCCCATCCCGACAGATCGCAGAGAGGACGAAAAACGCACCGTGCTGAGGCACCAGGTGAGACCTAAGCAAAACCAGAGGCCGGAGCCCATCTGGCCCCAGGCCAAGAAGGGTTGCACCGCCAACTAAAGTGCAAAACGTACCTCCACCAACCCAGCTCCTCCCACGGACGATACGCGTCCGGAAAGTGTCCTGACCGCAGAACCACGCAGCGCATGCCCGGGGAGCCCTCTCCCCGACCATGCAAACCAGAACACAGGGTGCATTTGAACATGTGCCATGGGGTGTAACCGACCAGAGCATGCTCCCCACGACCCTCCTGGAGCCCCTAATGTCCCTCTTAGTCAAGGGACCCCCGTGGCAGGAGGGAACGTCCCTGCAATAAAAGCCCCTCCCCACCATCTGCTCCCTAGCATTGCGCGCAAGCCAAGCGGGCCATATAAGCCCAGCAACACCCAGAGTCACGCGAACTCGGGACGCTTCAGGAAAGCGCACTGAAACATACGATGCATACTGAAATTCAAGGGGGAGGGGGAAGCGGCGGCCATGCACCTAAGTACTTGTATTCTATTTCAGTTGTTTACTTCCGTTTTCGTTCTTCTTTTATGTTGTTTTGCTTTTCTTTTATTTGTTTTGTTTTCTTATTTCATTTCAGTTTCTCTTTTTCTTTCTTTTTTTTTTTTTATGTGAACGATCAATCTTCTTGTATAAGTCATAGCACTTTTGTCGTATGCACTTTACTTTTCTCTCTTTTTTTTTTTATAATTTATTCCAGTTGGCAATTTACAGTGCATTCTTTTTTTTTTTTTTCTTTTTTTTTTTTTTTTTTTTTTTTTTTTTGAGTGTGCAAGAGGACCAGACTGAATAAAGGAAGGAACAACGTATGCACGCGAAGCGCGAAAAGGAGGGGGGAAGCGTACTCACCGGTCGCAGCCTGGCGATCCAAGCCCGGCACTGCGCTCACAGAAGGCTGAGGCGAAGAAACAGCAGTCCCAGCATCCACAGAAAACCTCAGCTGTGATCCAGGCGCCACCTGCTGGACGGTCCATGAACTGCAGCAGTATCCTGAGAAGAAGCAGCAGAGAAGATGAGAGCCCACGCCCCAGAGGAGATGGCCGAGGTAAGTGACCTACACAGGGTGGGGGGGGCAGGCTAGGAAGGGGGGGGGACAGAGGGGAGGCCGACAGGGAGAGACAGAGAGGGGGGGGGATAAAGCAGAAAAGGGGGAACAGGAGGGGGAATGAGAGCAGATGGGGGGGGGGGGGAAGGGGGCCACCGGGGGTGGTGTGGAGAGGAAACCAGGCAAGAGGAGGGGGGGGACCAACCAAGGGGCCCCCCAGCGGAACGGACAGCCCAACAGGGGAAAGGGGGGGGGGACAGCTGAGACAGCCCTGGGAGCCTTCCTCACCGGCAGAGGAGGCTCCCGACTCACAAGGGGACCCCCCACGCACCCCCAACGGCGGTACCACGGTACCCCGCGTGGCCCGCGAGGGCCTACTCACCACCACACCACCCCGCGGGCCGCGGGGGGACCCGGACTGTTGCCGGGCGGGATGGCTTCAACCGCCGCCCACCGCCCCGGACCGCAATCCAGCACAGGCGGCCGGGGCGGATGGTGAAGGAGGGAGAAAAACGTGTAGGCTGCGCGGCAGCCGCACCAGGAGGCCGCGCGGCGATAGCAGGCCGAATCCCCGGCCTTGTAGCAATAGGCCGTGCGGCTGTGGAAGCAGAAGGCCGCGCGGCGGTACCAGGCCGCATCCCCAGCCTGGGAGTACCAGGCTGCGCGCCAATGGAGGCGGCTGGCCGCGTGGCAGGGGCAGGCCTCGTGGCAAAAAGGCCGTGCCACGCGCGCGGCCGCAGAAGGCCGCAAATCACAGCCACTGGAGGTAGGCCGCGTGTCTGGAGCCCCCAGACACGCGGTCCTGTTGATGCCTCGGGCCCGGGCTCCACCTCATCAACCGGGCCCGAGTAGTGGGATCAGGGAAGAGCCTGGCAGGTGGGTGGGAACGCCTGCCAGTGCTGTTGCGGCCCCCAGGGGCAGGGACC
Organism: Pelobates fuscus; assembly: GCF_036172605.1. Classification (NCBI taxonomy): domain Eukaryota; kingdom Metazoa; phylum Chordata; class Amphibia; order Anura; family Pelobatidae; genus Pelobates; species Pelobates fuscus. The sequence goes on from NC_086326.1 coordinate 112,549,364, forward strand.
GCATGGGAGGCAGCAGGGGAGACCACAGGGGGTGCTCCAGGGGGAGGTAGGCCACGGGGGGGCCCACACCGGTAGCCATACCTCAATACTGCTTGCCCATTGTACCCACAGGTGCCGGCCACCATCCACGCTGCAGCAGCCCTGAGGGAAGCCAGAAGCCTCAACCATCAAGCTGTGTAACCTGCAGGCCCAGGCAAACAGGAGCTGGAGACAGAAAGCTGTTTGCTGGCCCGAATCCCAAGTGGCACTGAGGTAAGACCTCCCCCACACTGTCTTACACAGAACATAATCACACCCACAGATTCTTCCCAACCACTCCCATGCATCTATCCCCACACTCCTACATGTGCCCTTGTCCGCTTAGCTGCGCTATCTCCCCAGGGCCTTTACAGAGTTGGTGCACTAGTAAGCATTTCCTTCAATAACTTTCATTCTATCTGGTGATACTGTGACCATTCCCAGGCAAAGTTTTTTCAGAGTAGTTGGCACATTAGAGCAGTTTTGTCTGGTAAGTTAGGTATGAACTTGCCAAGGTAATTCACCATTCCTAGTAAGTGTTGAAGTTGAAGTGTTGAAGTTTTTTGAATCCACACTTTGTCTTATTGAACTTCAAATTATTCTCCTTAGCAACGTCTAAGACTATCTTCATCAATGAATCTAGTTTTGCCCGGTATTCGTTCTAGAAGTTGCTGCATTGTACTATGAAACCCTTCTCGTGCTGAACACAAACCAAAGGGCAGTCGTTTGTACCTCCCATAAGGAGTATTGTACCTCCCATAAGGAGTATTGAAAGTGCAGAGTTCCATGTTTTTCTCCTCCAGTGGAATCTGCCAAATTCCTGATGATGCATCCAGTTTGCTGAATACTGTTGCTCCACTTAACTCCCCAAGCAATTCTGGTTTTGTTGGTAAGTGGAAGTGTTCTCTTAAGATGCTTTTATTCAGTTCTTTGGGATCAATACAGATTCTGAGATCCCCCATCCGGTTTTTCCACCAACACGATTGAATGTACCCATTCAGTAGGAGTCTTTATTTTCTTTATAATATATTTTTCCTCCATTCTGGCAAGTTACTGTTTAAGACAATCCCCTTAGAGCAACAGGAACATTTCACATGGCATGCACTACTGGACGAGAAGCTTCTTTTAGTTGTATTTTATGTTGCATTGTAAGACATCTGATTCCTTCAAAAACTTCAGCCTAGTCTGTTAATAAAGTTTCTATGTCCTCTTCTTTATTTGTTCCAGAAATGGCATTTACCCTTTGAAATCAGGCATAAAGTTTCACACATTTGAAGACCCACTGCACTTGCCAAGCACTGGGATAACCTCCCCATTATATCTCTTTACTTTGACTGAGCTTTTCAGAAGTTCTGGTTTGTTCTTCAGTTGGTGATGCTCTAAAAAAAAAAAAAAAAGAAAAAGGAAAAAAGGCATCAAATTAGCTTGTGTCTACTTGTAGGCTATTTTAGTGCCTTTTGTGATAGCTTCAACAACCCACTCATTATCTGTAGCTTTGGTTAATTCCAGTATTCCAATAAATAATTCTTCTGATCCTTCACATTCTAACTGGCCAACCATGTGGACTATTTTTTTTAGCTTTACACATCTTCTGGAAGTGATTCCTTTTCCCACATTTTCTGCAGTTTTGCCCATAAGCCGGACATTGTTTTATACCATGCTGCTTTCCACATCTGGTGCATAGCCAGTCTGTTACTGGCAGAGAATTTGCTGTCCGTGTGTCAGGTTTCGAACCTGGGTCCTTGGCAGCTCTGGTGCTTTGGCTTACCTCTGAGCCATCTCTCCGCTTCTGTTTCCTGTATCTAGCCCTGTCTAGTATTTAGTACTGAAGCTGGACATTTGTTGGAACTTCTCCTGTCACTCAAGTTACACCTGAGCCTGATGTCTCGTTAGCCAGGTATATAACACTGCCTCTCCCAGAAGGCAGTGTCAGTTCCTTGACTCTGGTGATCATCCTGCTGTTTCCTGTTCTCCAGTTTGTTATTGACCTCTGGCTTGGTACACCGATTATCCTGACTTCTGGCTTCCTTTAACCCGTGGCTTCCCACGACTATTCTCCTGGTTTATTGTTCCTGTACCGCGTTTTGGATTTACCCTGCACAGCCCCCGTGCACCGACTCACAGGTCAGGTGAATTCTTGCCTGATCACCTTGGCTTGTGTTTTCTTGCAAGGGTGAGCATACTTCTCTGCCTGCCGGACTCCCACACCCAGGTAAGCCCTGACACCGTGTGATCAAACTTTTTCCTTTCATTATATTTTCATAATGTAGATTCACTTTGGTTTTTCCCACTGTAATTGTCATTACTGGTGTTGCCTCTGTACTGTGGCAGAGTGTACTCCCTTGTTCCTGAGTTGCCTCTGAACTTTGACAAACATCTACTGCCTTTGCCAGCGTTAAATCATTCTCTCTAAACAAGCGTTCTTTAATCCTTATTTTTCTGCAGCCCATGACTAGCTTGTCTCTGATTAACCCCTTAACGCCGTTACGGCGTTCTATGCCGTCGCGGCTTTAAAGGGCTTTAAAGCCGTTGCGGCGGCATAGAACGCCGTAACGGCTTGCAGCCCAGGAGGTCCGGCGGTACTCACCTCCGCCGCGATCCTCTTCTGGGGGGCTGCCTCAGAGCCCAGGCAGCCCCCCCACGGCAAATCAGGCCCCCGGGGGCCATGTGATCGCTCTCAAAGAGCGATCACATGGCCCCCTATAGCTGGCTGTGGATCTGCCAGCAGGGGGGCTGTCTGAAATATCAGACAGTCCCCCTGCTGGTGGGAAGAATTAAAAAAAATAATTAGACATGTGTAAAATTAAAATAAATGCATTTTTATATATATAATATATGTATATATATATTATATATATAATATATATACATATTATATATATGTAACGTCATGCGTAATGTATTTTAATAGTAATATTAGTATATATATTAGTATTAAAATACACTTAGAGTGACGTTACATATATATAATATGTATATATATTATATATATAATAGATATATACACATATATTATATATATATACATATAATTACAATAATAAATAAATAAAATTATTAAATAAATAAATAAAATATTGAAACAAAATTTAAAATAAATTATATATTCATATGTAATTTTATTCTAACTGTATTTTGTTATTAAAAAATATATATTGGTAACAAAATACACTTAGAATGACATTCTATATATATCTATCTATATATAAAATACAAATAACCGCAAATATATATAGAAAGATAAATACATATAATTACATAATAGATTACATTAGTATACACGTAGAATTTAAATACCTATAAATGCATATATATTAAAATTCTACGTGTATATTTAAGTAATCTTTTAACATAATTATGTCATTTGATTAATTAAAATTTGATTGACATGCCTGACAACACAGGGAGAAAGTGCAGAGAATTTAATTCGCAAGCACTATATTTGACCCTGTAACTCTCCAAGACATCATAAAACCTGTACATAGGGGGTACTGTTTTACTCAGGAGACTTCGCTGAACTCAAATATTACTGTTTAAAACTGGTAAATTATATTACAACGATGATATTTTAAGTAAAAGTGAAGTTTTTTGCATTTTTTACAAACAAACTGCACTTTTATGGACTATATTATTGTTGTAATATGTTTTACTGTTTTAAAACACTAATATTTGTGTTTAGTGAAGTCTCCCGAGAATAACAGTACCCCCCATGTACAGGTTTTATGGTGTTTTGGAAAGTTAGAGAGTCACATATAAGGCTTGCATTTCATTTTTTTCACATTGAAATTTGCCAGATTAGTTATGTTGCCTTTGAGACCGTATGGTAGCCCAGGAATAAGAATTACCCCCATGATGGCATACCATTTGCAAAAGTAGACAACCCAAGGTATTGCAAATGGGGTATGTCCAGTCATTTTTAGTAGCCACTTAGTCACAAACACTGGCCAAATATTAGTTTTTTGCTTTTTTCACACAAAAACAAATATGAACGCTAACTTTGGCCAGTGTTTGTGACTAAGTGGCTACTAACAAAGGCTAAACATACCCCACGTTCAATACCTTGGGTTGTCTACTTTTTCACATGGTATGCCATTATGGGGGTAATTCTCATTCCTGGGCTACCACACCGTCTCAAAGGTAACATTACTAATCTGACAAATTTCAATTTAAAAATGGAACGTTCTATATTTGACCCTGTAACTTTCCAAAACACCATAAAACCTGTTAATGGGGGGTACTGTTGTACTCGTGAGACATCGCTGATTACAAATATGTGCATTTTATTGCAGTAAAACCTAACAGTATTATGACATTTACAGCTAAAATGTGAGGCGGAACTACAAATTTTTAAAAAAAATTAACATTTCTCAGTTTTTTTTAATTTTATTCATAATAAATTAGGTTTCATATATAAATATTTGATATGGAATGAAAGCCCTGTTTCTCCTGAACAAAATGATATATAATAAGTGTGGGTGCATTTAATATGAAAGATGGGAACTACGGGTGAACAGACATATAGCGCAAATACCAGTTTTTGTTTACGTTTTGTTTTGATCAGAACGTGCACTATTGACTCCGTCCTGAAGGGGTTAATGAGTTACACATTGCTCCATAATAACATGATTTACGCTTCAATTTTGAGTCAATGACATACTCCTCAATAGTCTCTATTTCATTTGGCATTCTACATCTGAAAAGATACCTTTCATAGGTTTCATTCCGTCTAGGTACACAGTATTGTATCATCCCTTTCTTCATCTGTAAATCTGAAGGTTTTGTACACATCTATTGCTGCTGATCCTGCTACAGTCATAAAAAGTGCAATCTTTTGTTCATTGTCTTACCCCTGAGCTCCTATAGCTCTAACATTTATCTGGAATCTTTGCATAATACTCAGCCATGAATCTTCCATATTACCAGACATTTTTAATTCTGGTGGAGTTTTTAACTTTTTCATCTTTACGTTACTGACTGTCAATTTATTTTGTTGTGAATTATGCAGTATTAATGTATAAGACTGTAGTGCTCCTCTGGAATAACAAATTTACATGTAATAATGCACTTAGTTCATGTGAAACTATTGTAGTCACTCTGCCAGAGCTTTGGCCCAGTCTCTTTATATTTGCTGCAAAGATGTCTTACTTATTATTCCTTAGAGTCTGACTCCTTGCATGTCAGTTCAGGTGGAAGCAGGGGACTCCTTATTCTGACATGTTTTATATTGTTTATATAAGGAGATCAAGCACATGTTTTCATAACTGTAAACTTTATTAAGAATGGCCACCCACACTCCCACAATGCAAGAGCCACTTCCTGACTGTACCATTGTGCACATAACAGGTTAGATGTGGTTCATACCAATTGATGATCTCAATCTCACACACTGTGACGGACAGCCTGGCACTCTGACTGGGTGCCTCCGCCAATTGATGCTTCCTAGTGCTCACCGATTACTCCAAGCACTCCCCCAGACACCATAACCACCGTAAACCACGCAGCCAGCATTACAGCTTGGTTGGGGGCTCGTTGTTCTCCACCCACCCTGGACCCAAGACCAGGATCCAGCTTCCAGTGGGTAGATCTCTCCCAATCCAGAGAGTAAAGCAGGATAGCTCTAACAAGAGCAAGTGATTATAATCAGGCCCGGACTGGCCATCGGGCACACCGGGCAAATGCCCGGTGGGCCGCGGTGGCCATGGGCCGAGGCCGGCAGGGGAGGTCCCAGGATCTCCCCTGCCGGTCTTTGCAGGGCCGGCACTATCCGAGCGCCGGCCCCGCTGTTTGCCACGACGGGCCGGTGGGGAGATCTCCCTCACCGGCCCACTTTCATAGACCTGCGGAAGGGAGGGAGGGAGAGGACCCGGCGGAGCTCTATCTTGCAGCTCCGCCGGGTTCATCTCGCGAGATCCGGCGTGTTGCCATGGCAACGACCGGATCTCGCGAGAGTGAACTCTAGCCCGCAGGCTAGAGTTCACTCACCACGAGGACCACCAGGGATGATGTAACCGTGCCGGTCCCCCCCTCTCACTCACCAGCGTGCCGGTCCCCCCCTCCCAGGCTAAAGGTAAGAAGGGAGGGGGGACATAATGCCTACTTACAATTTATTTATTTATTTACACACAACACTCTCACACACATCATCCACAGCACTATCACCCTCAGCACTCTCACACACATCATCCACAGCACTATCATCCACAGCACTATCGCACACATCATCCACAGCACTATCGCACACATCATCCACAGCACTATCGCACACATCATCCACAGCACTATCGCACACATCATCCACAGCACTCTCACCCTCAGCACTCTCACATTCATCATGCACTATCACACTCAGCACTCACACACACATCACACTCAGCACTATCACACTCGGCACTCTCTCACACACATCAAACTCAGCACTATCACAAAACACATCACACACAGCACTCTTACACATCATCCACGGCACTCTCACACACATCACCCTCAGTACTCACACACATTATCCACAGCACTATCACACTCAGCACTCTCACTCACATCGCACTCTCACTCACATCGCACTCTCACTCACATCGCACTCTCACTCACATCGCACTCTCACTCACATCGCACTCTCACTCACATCGCACTCTCACTCACATCGCACTCTCACTCACATCGCACTCTCACTCACATCGCACTCTCACTCACATCGCACTCTCACTCACATCGCACTCTCACTCACATCGCACTCTCACTCACATCGCACTCTCACTCACATCGCACTCTCACTCACATCGCACTCTCACTCACATCGCACTCTCACTCACATCGCACTCTCACTCACATCGCACTCTCACTCACATCGCACTCTCACTCACATCACAAAACACATCATACACAGCACTCTCTCACACAGCATCCATCATACACACATGTTGCACCACACACATACACAATACTTCCAAACATATATGTGTATATATGTGTGTGTGTGTGTATGTATATATATCATCCACAGCACTAACACACTCAGCACTCTCACACACACTCAGCACTCTCACACACACTCAGCACTCTCACACACACTCAGCACTCTCACACACACTCAGCACTCTCACACACACTCAGCACTCTCACACATTATCCACAGCACTATCACACTCAGCACTCTCACACACATCATCCACAGCACTCACACACATTATCCACAGCACTATCACACTCAGCACTCTCACACACAGCATCCATCATACACACATGTTGCACCACACACATACACAGTGTGTGTGTGTGTGTGTGTGTGTGTGTGTGTGTGTGTGTGTGTGTGTGTGTGTGTGTGTGTGTGTGTGTGTGTGTGTGTGTGTGTGTGTGTGTGTGTGTGTGTGTGTGTGTGTGTGTGTGTGTGTGTGTGTGTGTGTGTGTGTGTGTTCAGCACTCCCAGGATTTGTATCAAAAATGAAAATAAGTCTTTATTCCAACGTTTCAGTTCCGCTAGGGAACTTTCATCAGGACAGAATACACACGTTTAAAAAATAGACATTGTTTAAATAAGGAAGGTAATCAGTAAAACTCACAGTTCAGATGTGCAGGGGGCTAATCATCCTTCCAAACGAGCGTCTGGGCGGGTGCAGGAGGCAAATGTCTCTCTGTTCGCGCGCTCAGGTTACTTCCTGGTTACTCGCGTCCTCCATCACCATGGGTACAATAGGTACATCTGCTCTCACTGCAGTCACCCCTCGCTCGGAAGTAAGGATTGTATCTGTATTTTTTTAAACATGTGTATTCTGTCCTGATGAAAGTTCCCTAGCGGAACTGAAACGTTGACCGTTGGAATAAAGACTTATTTTCATTTTTGATACAAATCATGTGTGTGTCCATTCCCCAATAACGACAGACAACGTGGTATGGATGAACAGGCCACAGCATTTATTATAACATAAATAAATTGCTGTATAACACACCCATAACTCCATATATTAAACTCTTCTTTCTGTAACGAAATTGTTAGCAACAAAACATAAATAACATATATATAAATAACAACTCAACATACAGTGCTAGACAGAGAACCCCCCGTCCGTGCCAATAAAAAGCTGCAGTGGCTCCTAAACACCACTGCCTCTCCCCTCCCCCCCGTCATAAAAACATATTCCAATGCCTGCCATCAGCCGACCTTATCCACGCTCGATGGGCACGAGACCTCAGGCAACCTAAAGTTAAACCTTTTGAAGCAGGGGAGGCTGAGACCTGTAAACATGAGGAACTTATTCCATCCTTAACATAACCACACTTAATTGGCAAGGACATACCCCCGACTCGCTGTGACTAACTAAACCTACTCGGGGTGGGCGGGCGGGAAGCTGTTCACTGGCCCGAATCCCAAGTGGCACTGAGGTAAGACCTCCCCCCTGCTAGCTCACATAGCCCTAACCCCCACCCACACAATACACCCACTATCAAAGACCCTCCCCTGCATCTATCCCCACACTCCTACATGTGCCCTTGTCCGCTTAGCTGCGCTATCTCCCCAGGGCCTTATATATATATATATATATATATATACACACACTAGATTCCTTGTAAGCAAACTCATACTACACCCCTAAACACACTCTCTACAAACACTTCATCACCTATACACACACTCACTTGCTACATCCCCTATACACACATTCTCTACAGCCCCTAGCCACATATGCATTACATTACACCACAAACACAACACGACTAAAACCGACCTTCTTTCCTGGCCCTTTTGTCTCCTGGTATCCATTTATAGAGACACCAGAGACAAGTTGCAAGGAAACACAGTGCAAGCATGTTATTAAATTTGCTTGCACTGTGCAGAACAAATACAGGGCTTTTTTCTCATGCTAGAGCTCTTTAGCAGAGCTCTGCGCATGGTCTGCCCTGCACTTTGAGAGGGGGCGTGTTTGTCGTTAGTGATGACAAAACACACCCTCTCTGCCCCGCCCCCTTCTTAGTGGGCCGCTGTGATAAAAAAATGCCCGGGCCGAATTTTTATCCCAGTCCGGCCCTGATTATAATCCAAGAGAGTATAATGAGTATAGCAATCCCCCGAGTGAATATAGCTTTTCCCTCCACATATGAGATGAGGGTGAAGAGGAACTGTTTAATGGCAGCTACAACTAGCCTTATATGCAAGTCCTCATGCAAGGGGTTTTCCATAACATATTCCAGGGGCATTTCCCACTGGGCCTGAGAGGGGACTGCGACAAAGTACAGGTCCATTGGCTCTCAGGTCCAGAACACTCTTACACAAAACAAGATAATTCTTCCCCTGTGCCTGAGAGATAATTTAATCAGGAACTGTACTAAAATCAATTATCTCCATGCACAGAAAACATATATTTACAATAACCCGAAAGTACCCCCCAAAGGACATGGAAACCCCACAAAAGTCATATCTCCTGATAGCCCCGATCTGGGTGACCAGGATATCCAAAAATCACCCAGATCGGTTCAGGGGTTCGGGATTTCCATGGAAGTCATAATTTTGACCGACCGTGCACATGGTCTTCTAAGTGTGTGTGGTTGGAGATATTCTGGAGAGTTTTACAGAAGCTTCAACTGTCTAAGATTTGTGCTTAAGAGTTTTCGTTTTTACTGTTACAGGTAAGATTCATCTGTAGGAAAAGGTTACTGATTGCACAAGGTTTGATTTCCTGTTGGTAATTATAAGGCATTTGATTTGCTTAGTTAGCTACTTGCTATTGATTGCTGTTTAAATTAGCTATTGTTTGCAAATAAGCAGAGGCCTACCCAGGTGTTAAACATTCCTAGTGGGTGGTGATTTTAGGAGTATATAAGGGTTGTTGTCATTAGCTTGGCTGCTTCATCTAAGTGTTGCTTCTAAGTGTGTGTGGTTGGAGATATTCTGGAGAGAAACTGGAGGTAATCTGAGGTAATCAGGAGGATAAATAAAAAGTTAAGATTCGTTTGATTTAAATTATTTACCTCATTGGAATGGCAGACTTAGTTCAGTGTAATAGTTGCTATGCATTTGTTTCACGTTCCACTTTTTGGAGGTTTAGTTGTTGTCTAATCTGTAGACAGTTCTCTATCTTGCGGCAGGAGATTGTATTTTTGAAGTCTGAGATTTGTAAATTTTCTGGTAAACAAACTCAGGCTGGAACTGCTGCAAAGCCACTGCCGCAGAGACATACTAGGAATGGCAGATTGATTACTGAAGGATCTGGTAGACTTAGAGTTGTGGATAAAAGGCATATTGCACAGTCTGTTGCTCTACAAAATTCATTTTCTGCACTTTCAGAGTGTAATGGTGTCATGCAGAGAGGCACTGAGGCTAGTGGTGTTGTGCAGAGAGGCACTGAGGCTAGTGGTGTTGTGCAGAGAGGCACTGAGGCTAGTGGTGTTGTGCAGAGAGGCACTGAGGCTAGTGGTGTTGTGCAGAGAGGCACTGAGGCTAGTGGTGTTGTGCAGAGAGGCACTGAGGCTAGTGGTGTTGTGCAGAGAGGCACTGAGGCTAGTGGTGTTGTGCAGAGAGGCACTGAGGCTAGTGGTGTTGTGCAGAGAGGCACTGAGGCTAGTGGTGTTGTGCAGAGAGGCACTGAGGCTAGTGGTGTTGTGCAGAGAGGCACTGAGGCTAGTGGTGTTGTGCAGAGAGGCACTGAGGCTAGTGGTGTTGTGCAGAGAGGCACTGAGGCTAGTGGTGTTGTGCAGAGAGGCACTGAGGCTAGTGGTGTTGTGCAGAGAGGCACTGAGGCTAGTGGTGTTGTGCAGAGAGGCACTGAGGCTAGTGGTGTTGTGCAGAGAGGCACTGAGGCTAGTGGTGTTGTGCAGAGAGGCACTGAGGCTAGTGGTGTTGTGCAGAGAGGCACTGAGGCTAGTGGTGTTGTGCAGAGAGGCACTGAGGCTAGTGGTGTTGTGCAGAGAGGCACTGAGGCTAGTGGTGTTGTGCAGAGAGGCACTGAGGCTAGTGGTGTTGTGCAGAGAGGCACTGAGGCTAGTGGTGTTGTGCAGAGAGGCACTGAGGCTAGTGGTGTTGTGCAGAGAGGCACTGAGGCTAGTGGTGTTGTGCAGAGAGGCACTGAGGCTAGTGGTGTTGTGCAGAGAGGCTTTAAGACTATGGTGAGGCCTAATAGAAAGCAGTTGTTGTTGTTGGATTCCATCATAAGAGGTGTGGAGATGGACAATGGTGGTCTTGTGAGGTGTCTTCCCAGAGCTACTGCTCACAGAGACAGTGTCAGGATCGGGACAGGGATCCAACACGCAGAGTACAAACAGGTACAGGATACGTATACCGGACCTTAGAATGGCCGGACTAACGTACGGAGAATATAGAGAATAGTCAAAGACAAGCCAAGGTCGAGGAAACGAGAAGACAGGTAAGCGAGGAACAAGCCGGGTCAAGGGTAACAGAGATAAACAGAGTAAGTCAAACAAGCCGGGTCAGAACCAAAGGGATAACAGAAATACAAGAGCACTGTGTGACTAGGCAGACTAGAACCACGACAGGGCAATGAGCAAATGGGAGAAGCAAGTTTAAATACCCTGGCTCGGAAGGGTAGACACGCCTCCGACGAGTCCTGATTAGTCTCTGAAGGATTAAGTGACAGGTCGTTCCGGGTTGGCGTCATGACGTCGGTTTCCGGACGTCATGCTAGAAAAGGAAGTGAGTCCCTCGCGGCCGGCGTTTACGTGACCGGATGGACCGCGAGGAACAGAGGAAACAGCCCGTCCGGACGGATGGACGTCTAAGTCTCTGCCTCTCTCGGAGGTAGAGACTTCAGGTACCCTGACAGACAGGAGACGTATCTGTAATATTGTTAAGCAAGCAAAGCAGGAAGGGGAATTGGATGTACTTGTCCATTTAGGGACAAATGACTTGGCTTGCAATGAGGTTTCAGAGGTTAAGGAAGTTTTTAGTGTTTTTGTCAATGATAAACGGCAGGTTGCTTCCACACTGTCATTCTCTGAAGTTCTGCCTGTGCATAACACTCAGAATGACAGGCGGATGCTTATTAGGGACTTTATCTTGTGGCTTGGTGAATGGTGTCGGGAGCAAGGATTTGGCTTTATTTCTCATGGTAGCTCTGTTTGGAATGGAAATAAACTGTACAAAAAAGATGGTTTGCATCTTTCTCAAAAGGGAACAAATGTTCTCAGTGAGCAGTTCAGAGGTTTTGCTAGGATGCATTTAAACTAGGAGGGGGGGGGGCAAAAGGGTGATAAAACATCAATCCAATTGTCCCCCAAAACAAGGACAGAAGGTGCCTGTAGCAAGTGTGTTAAGAAATGATAAGCTTAGAGTCATGTCTACAAATGCTCGCAGTTTAGGGAATAAGATCCATGAACTTGTGGCAATAATGGCAACTGATAGTGTAGATTTAGTCGCTGTTACTGAGACATGGTATGAGAAAAATGACTGGGACATAGCAATACCAGGGTACTCTTTATATAGAAAAGACAGGGAAGGCAAGAAAGGGGGAGGGGTGTCCCTGTATGTGAAGGATAGCATAAAATCTAGCCTAATAAAGGTTAGTGAGGCGAACATAGAGTCCGTTTGGGTTACGTTAGAATTTGGTAATCACACAGTAACTCGTGTAGGTGTGATCTATAGGCCCCCAGGACAAATAGAAGAGTTAGATAATCTACTAGTTGAAGAAATAGCTAAAATGACAATAAAGGGGGAAGTTATCATCATGGGTGACTTTAATCTTCCTGATGTGAATTGGAAAACAAAAATAGCTGCTTGTGCCAGGCGCACACATATTCTAAACTCCCTACTGGGATTGTCTCTAAAACAAGTAGTTGAGGAGCCAACTCGTAAAGAGGCCATACTAGATTTAGTGTTAACAAATAGAGATCTGGTATCAGATTACTGTAGGTGAAAGTTTAGGATCCAGTGATCATCAGTCAGTGTGGTTTAATATAAGAACAGTGACTGAGTCACACCACACAAAAACAAAAGTTTTAGACTTTATAAAAACAGACTTTTCTAAAATTAGAATATGAGTAAAAGGAGTCATTATCAGACTGGAGCAATTTAAATGAGTCCAAGAGAAATGGGATTATTTAAAAAATTGCACTACGGAAGGCAACAGAAAATTGCATTAGGCTTGTCAGTAATATTAAAAAATTCAAGAAATCACTGTGGTACTCCGCAGATGTGGCCAAAATAGTAAAAAACTAAAAGTTAGCATTTAGTAATTATAAAAATAAAAAAAACAGAGTGAGGAAGACAGAATGACCTATAAGATTAGGCAGAAAGAGGCTAAGCAAGTTATAAGAGCTTCCAAATCACACACAGAATAGAAAATAGCACAGTCAGTAAAAAAGGGTGTCAAAACTTTTTTTAGATACATAAATTGAAAAGAAGAGTAAAACAAGGATTAGTTAGATTAAAAACAAAATAAGGAAGGTATGTAGATGAGGATAAAGGTCTAGTTGACTGCCTCGATGAATATTTTTGTTCGGTATTTACAGATGAAAATGAAGGAAAGGGACCTCAGTTAAGAAAAAGGATAAATGAGTCATTTATTACACGTGAGTTTACAGAGGAAGAGGTTCTATTTCAACTGTCAAAAGTAAAGACAAATAAGTCAATGGGACCTTATGGAATACACCCAAAGCTATTAAAAGAGCTTAGTGGTGTACTAGCAAAACCATTAACAGATTTATTTAACCAATCATTGATAACAGGAGTAGTCCCAGAAGATTGGAAGTTAGCGAATATTATGCCCATTCACAAGAAAGGTAATAGGGAGGAGTCGGGCAACTATAGGCCAGTAAGCCTTACTTCAGTAGTGGGGAAAGTGATGGAAACCATGTTGAAGGATAGGATTGTTGAACATCTAAAAACACATGGATTTCAAAATCAGAGACAACATGGGTTTACTTCAGGGAGATCATGCCAAACTAATCTTATTGATTTTTTTGATTGGGTAACTAAAATTATAGATCAGGGTGGTGCAGTAGACATTGCTTACCTAGATTTCAGTAAGACTTTTGACACTGTTGCACATAGAAGGCTTATCAATAAACTGCAATCTTTGAGTTTGGATTCCAATATTGTTGAATGGGTAAGGAAGTGGCTGAGTGACAGGCAACAGAGGGTTGTAGTCAATGGAGTATAATCGAAGCTTGGGCTTGTCACCAGTGGGGTACCTCAGGGATCTGTACTTGGACCCATTCTCTTTAATATTTTTATTAGTGATATTGCAGAAGGTCTTGATGGTAAGGTGTGTCTTTTTGCGGATGATACTAAGATATGTAACAGGGTTGATGTTCCAGGAGGGATAAGCCAAATGGCTATTGATTTAGGTAAACTAGAAAAATGGTCAGAGTTGTGGCAACTGACATTTAATGTGGATAAGTGCAAGATAATGCATCTTGGACGTAAAAACCCAAGGGCAGAGTACAGAATATTTGATAGAGTCCTAACCTCAACATCTGAGGAAAGGGATTTAGGGGTGATTATTTCTGATGACTTAAAAGTAGGCAGACAATGTAATAGAGCAGCAGGAAATGCTAGCAGAATGCTTGGTTGTATAGGGAGAGGTATTAGCAGTAGAAAGAGGGAAGTGCTCATGCCATTGTACAGAACACTGGTGAGACCTCACTTGGAGTACTGTACACAGTACTGGAGACCATATCTTCAGAATGATATTGATACCTTAGAGAGAGTTCAAAGAAGGGCTACTAAACTGGTTCATGGATTGCAGGATAAAACTTACCAGGAAAGGTTAAAGGATCTTAACATGTATAGCTTGGAGGAAAGACGAGACAGGGGGATATGAGAGAAACATTTAAATACATAAAGGGAATCAACACAGTAAAGGAGGAGACTCTATTTAAAAGAAGAAACTACCACAACAAGAGGACATAGTCTTAAATTAGAGGGACAAAGGTTTAAAAATAATATCAGGAAGTATTACTTTACTGAGAGGGTAGTGGATGCATGGAATAGCCTTCCAGCTGAAGTAGTAGAGGTTAACACAGTAAAGGAGTTTAAGCATGCGTGGGATAGGCATAAGGCTATCCTAACTATAAGATAAGGCAAGGGACTAATGAAAGTATTTAGAGAACTGGCAGACTAGATGGGCTCTTATCTGCCGTCACATTCTATGTTTCTATGTTTCTATGGTCCTATGCCCAAAGCAGTTCCAGGGAATCAGGGCTAACGGTCGGTCTTTCTTTCTGGTGTACAAAAGTACATAAACCATATGAACGGAGCCTTTTAAAGTGCATTGGACAAGGTATATTGCAGTGCCCATAGTCCTGTGGCAGGAGGCTGGCAAACAAGCTCCTCCAGGAGCACATGGCAAACTCATGTGGGAAGGGGAGTTTTTCACACACACTGTTTACCTTTTGTGTTAAAAGAGGAACAATAATACATCTCCTGGTGGTCCAGAGGATTCCCTGTTTGTCTTGTGGGCTCTTTGTCAGCTGCAAGTCTTATCGTCCATCACGCTGTGATGACTTTAGGCTGGCTAACCAAGTGCTTTACTCACTTACAAAGCGTTAGAACCACGGGGGACTGCAGAAGAACTTGGAGCACCAGGGATTGATTTTTAAAGGGCCGTGGACATAGATTTTCTGATTACCCTGATCAACCTGCTGACTTGAGGCGAGGCCCATTTTGAGGTCCCACCAGACCCCTGTCTGGGCAATGACCCTGGGAGCCATGTGTAATCCAACTCTGATGTTATGACTAGGATAGGTAGATTAAGCAGAAATATAATGGCTTGAATACAAAGAGTTCAAAGCTTACCATGCAGAAGTTTGTCTTATGAAATATCTGAGAGACACAGTTAGCTGATGCTAAATTTGAATATTGAAATCTGGAGTCAAAATACAAATAGCAAGTGATCATCTTGAAAATGTATTAAAAATGCAACATATTATTCGTTAATATGAATTTTAGGACTTGATTACCAGCAGAGCAAACATTCAGGGCTGTCATCAGGGGGTGACAACCATGATCATATCAGTGTTTGTCTGTGTGTCAGTATGTATGTCTGTGTGTGTGTCTGTGCGTTAGTGTGTCTGTCTTTGTGTGTATATGTGTGTCATTTTGTTGCAGTGTGTCTGTGTGTCAGGGTGTGTATCTTTGTGTGTAACTATTTGTCATTATGTGTAACATGTGTCTGAGTGTCTGTATTTGCGTGTCTATGTCGGTATTGGTGTGTCAGAGTGTGTATGTGTATTTGAGTGTGTGACAGTGTAGGTGTTTGTGTATATGTGTATTTTATATAATACACAAGATCCAGCGCACTCACCTATCCACTAAACAGCATCTTCAATGTTAAAAGATTTTATTTGTTTTTTTTTTAAAAAAAAACACTTAATCTAGGCACAAACAGTTCATCCCTATACACAGACACTACAATGTCTATACATATACACAGACACACACACGCTACAGCTCCTATAAACACACATAATGAAAATCCAAATTCACATGCAGTCACACACTGCAGCCGCTACATGCACACACAGACTCTCTACAAGTCCTATACACATACTAAAGCCCATGTCAACATTCACAGCCTGTATTTCTACATACACACAACAGCCTCAAGCTACACATAGTATATCACAAACAGCCCCTACTACACATAGGCCAGCCCTGTCCACTTTTGTTCTTTGGTATCCCCCTTATAAGGACACTAGAGACAAAACATCAGCAACCACAGTGCAAGCGTGTTCTTAAATTTACTTGCACAAAACAAAACAAACCTAGGGCATGTCATCCAGCATGGCCCTTATTTCAGCAAAGCTGGTAAAAAGATCATTGTGGCACGAGCCATTTACCATTAGCAGCTCCCTATTACCAACTCTCTTACAAGCAAGCTTCTGTGTTAGTGGTTCAGCTTCTAATAGAAGAGAGCTGCTAATTGATAACGGCAGCAGTCATAGCACTCCATGGAGACTTGCACGACTCTGTGCAAACTTACCTAAGCCTGGTCACATAGGCATACAAGTGTATAATTTTTTGTTTTTTATTTCAGGGGAGGCGTGGTGGAAATCCTGGTTGAGTTACCACACTTTTTATTCCGGGACTTAAACCCTGGGCAACAGGGTAAAGAAGAGTGTTCAAAGTACAAATTGGATTCTCAGGACAGTGTTTTTAAAGATATTGAAGTTGTTTTCATTGGCAGAGGAAAGAGTCAAACTGTATAAGTGTAGCATGAAGTTGTAATGGAGGAAATCAGATGCGGAATGAGACTTTCTCCAGCCGCGTTCAGCATTTCTTAACAAAAATATGTGCTGATTAGTGATGTCGCGAACACTACATTTTCGGTTCGCGAACGGGAACTTCTGCAAACGTTCGCGAACCGGCGAACCGCAATTGACTTCAATGGGCAGGCGGATTTTAAAACCCAGAGGGACTGTTTCTGGCCACAAAAGTGATGGAAAAGTTGTTTCAATTGGACTAACACCTGGACTGTGGCATGCCGGAGGGCACTGACACAGAGCAGAATAGGGACTGTTCCCCCTACATAGGGTCACTTGACAGATATGGATTGACACCTGTCCTCAGGGACCCCTGATACACACTGACACAGAGAAGAATAGAGACTGTTCCCCCTACATAGGGTCACTTGGCAGGTATAGATTGACACCTGTCCTCAGAGACCATGATACACACTGACACAGAGCAGAATAGGGACTGTTCCCCCTGCATAGGGTCACTTGGCAGATATCGATTGACACCTGTCCTCAAAGCCCATGATACACACTGACACAGAGCAGAATAGAGACTGTTCCTCGTCCTCAGAGACCATGATACACACTGACACAGAGCAGAATAGAGACTGTTCCCCCTACATAGGGTCACTTGGCAGATATCGATTGACACCTGTCCTCAAAGCCCATGATACACACTGACACAGAGCAGAATAGAGACTGTTCCTTGTCCTCAGAGACCATGATACACACTGACACAGAGCAGAATAGAGACTGTTACCCCTACATAGGGTCACTTGGCAGATATGGATTGACACCTATCCTAAGGATCCCTGAAACACACTGACACAGAGCAGAATAGGGACTGTTCCCCCTACATAGGGTCACTTGGCAGATATGGATTGACACCTGTCCTCAGAGACCATGATACACACTGACACAGAGCAGAATAGAGACTGTTCTGTCCTCAGAGACCATGATACACACTGACACAGAGCAGAATAGAGACTGTTCCCCCCTACATAGGGTCACTTGGCAGATATGGCGTGGTCATGGGAGGAGGAGGATGACTTTCACCTCTTCCCCTGTTAGATTCCCGTTGTGCTGTGACATCACCCTTATACGCTGTGTAAAGCATACTATTTAATTTGATCAGCATGGCCACTTGAGTTTTTATAGTTTTCACGCTGCTTGTAGTTTATATATGGTTCACAAAAATCAAACAAACGATAAAGTAAACATGTAAGGATTCAGAATTTTCTTTCAAACCCTTACACATTGTGTGTACGTACTTTTTGTCTTAAGTTTGTGGCTTTAAAGAGGTTCACATTGTTTCTATGATGTGCATAACATGTTCTTGTAAATGTTTGTTAAATTTTTCCTGGAATTGTAATTTTGGAATCTGAATAAAGATAGTCAAATCCCTGATACACACTGACACAGAGCAGAATAGGGACTGTTCCCCCTACATAGGGTCACTATGTGCCTTTTTTTTGTTTTGGTTTTTGAAGCCACAGTGCAGCACCAGAGGGCTGAAAAATTAGGCATGTACACATGCTTGAAAAATGTGTTTGTTTCACAGGCAGAAAGTGCCCTGAAAACATTGTGGCTTGAACCCTAGTTGGTGGCGGATAAGTCACGCAAGTCAACTGGCATTCAGAGCTAAAATACAGCAGTGTGTGGACCATTTTTAGCCCAAGGCAGCTCATCTCATCAGGCCTTTTTTAGTCGAATGTATCGCCCAGTGTCAATCCCTTCGGGATCCATCACTCATTCATCTTAATAAAGGTGAGGTAATCTAGACTTTTTTGACCTAGGCGACTTCTCTTCTCAGTGACAATACCTCCTGCTGCACTGAAGGTCCTTTCTGACAGGACACTTGAAGCGGGCAGGACAGAAGTTCTATTACAAATTGGGATAGCTCAGGCCACAGGTCAAGCCTGCACACCCAGTAGTCAAGGGGTTCATCGCTCCTCAGAGTGTCGATATCTGCAGTTAAGGCGAGGTAGTCTGCTACATGTCGGTCGAGTCGCTCTCTGAGGGTGGATCCCGAAGGGCTGTGGCGATGCATAGGACTTAAAAAGCTCCGCATGTCCTCCATCAACAACACGTCTTTAAAGCATCCTGTCCTTGCCGGCGTGTTCGTGGGAGGAGGAGGATGACTTCCACCTCTCCCCCTGTTAGATTCCCGTTGTGCTGTGACATCACCCTTATACGCTGTGTAAAGCATACTTTTTAATTTATTTTGCAAATGCTGCATCCTTTCCGACTTGTTGTAATTTGTTAACATTTCCGCCACTTTCTGCTTATACCTGGGGTCTAGTAGCGTGGACACCCAGTACAGGTCGTTCTCCTTCAGCCTTTTTATACGAGGGTCCCTCAACAGGCACGACAGCATGAAAGACCCCATTTGCACAAGGTTGGATGCCGAGCTACTCATTTCCCTTTCCTCCTCAGTGATCTCAATGAAGGTATGTTCTTCCCCCCAGCCATGTACAACACCACGGGTACCAGATAGGTGACAACGAGCACCCTGGGATGCCTTTTGTGGTGTGTCTTCCTCCTCCTCCTCAAAGCCACATTCCTCCTCTGACTCCTCTTCCTCACAATCCTCTTCCAGTGTTGCCGCAGGTCCAGCAAGCGATGCTGATAAGGCTGTTTCTGGTGGTGATGGTGACCACAACTCTTCCTCTTCACGCTCATCTACGGCTTGATCCAGCACTCTTCGCAGGGCACGCTCCAGGAAGAAAACAAATGGTATGATGTCGCTGATGGTGCCTTCGGTTCGACTGACTAGGTTTGTCACCTCCTCAAAAGGACGCATGAGCCTACAGGCATTGCGCATAAGCGTCCAGTAACGTGGCAAAAAAATTCCCAGCTCCCCAGAGGCTGTCCTAGCACCCCGGTCATACAAATATTCATTAACGGCTTTTTCTTGTTGGAGCAGGCGATCGAACATTAGGAGTGTTGAATTCCAACGTGTCAGGCTGTCGCAAATCAAGCGCCTCACTGGCATGTTTCGCCGCTGGATATCTGCAAATTGCACCATGGCCGTGTAGGAATGCCTGAAATGGCCATTCAGGACGTCCTGTAAGCCTGTGTACTTATGCACAAAGCGTTGTACGATCAGATTACACACATGTGCCATGCACGGTACATGTGTCAACTTGCCCAACTTCAATGCCGCCAACAAATTTATTCCGTTGTCACAAACCACTTTGCCGATATCCAGTTGCTGCAGAGTCAGACACTTTTCCACCTGTGCGTTCAGGGCAGACTGGAGTGCTTGTCCAGTGTGACCCTCTGCTTTCAAGCAAGTCAAACCCAAGATGGCGTGACACTGCCGTATCCGGGATGTGGAATAGTACCTGGGGAGCTGGGGGGGTGCCGTTGATGTGGAGCAAGAAGCAGCAGCAGAAGAGGACTCAGCCGAGGAGGTTATGGAAGAGAATGGAGTAGGAGGAGTAGAGGAGGTGGCAGCAGGCCTGCCTGCAAGTCGTGGTGGTGTCACCAACTCCTCTGCAGAGTCATGTATTCCATGCTTGGCAGCCGTCAGCAGGTTTACCCAATGCGCAGTGTAGGTGATATACCGGCCATGACATGCTTTGCAGACCAGGTATCATTGGTCAGATGGACCCTTGCCCCAACACTGTGTGCCAGACATGCCATTACTTCCTTTTGCACAATCGAGTACAGGTTGGGGATTGCCTTTTGTGAAAAGAAATTTCGGCCGGGTACCTTCCACTTTGGTGTCCCAATAGCTACACAATTTTTGAACGCCTCAGACTCAACCAGATTGTATGGTAAAAGCTGGCGGGCTAATAGTTCAGACAAGCCAGCTGTCAGACACTGGGCAAGGGGGTGACTTTCTGACATTGACTTCTTACGCTCAAACATGTCCTTGACAGACACCTGACTGGGCAGATGAGCGGGAACTGCTCAAGGCGAGAGACGGAGTGGCGGATGGTTGAGAGGGGGCAAGGAGGACAGCAGTGGTTGACATGGCTGAAGATGCTGGACCAGGAGGAGGATGGCGGCTTTGAGTTTGTGTGCTGCTTGTACTCATGTGTTGATCCCATATGCGTTTGTGATGTGCGATCATGTGCCTTTGCAAAGCAGTTGTTACCTAGGTGGGTGTTGGACTTCCCACGACTCAGTTTCTTTTAGCACAGGTTGCAAATGGCATCGCTGTTGTCAGAGGCAGACACACAAAAAAATGCCACACTGCTGAGCTCTGCAATGACGGCATTCTGGTGGTGGACACAGCATGCGTTGATTGGCGTGCCGTCGGGCTGACCCCGGGTGCCGATGCATGCTGTCTGACTGTGCCACTAGCTCCTTGCAACAACCTCCCCCTGCTTCCAACTCGTCTCCTCCTCCTCCTCTCTGTCTCCCCATCTGAACTTTCGCCCTGTTCTTCTTCTTGCCGAGCGGGCACCCACGTGACATCCATGGACGCATCGTCATCATCAACCGCTTCACTTGTATCTGACAACTCAGCAAAGGAAGCAGCAGCGGGTACAACATCATCATCACACCGTACGTCCATGTGTGTAATGCTGCCTGCCTGAGACATATCCCTGTTATCTACATCCTCTGGCAATAATGGTTGCGCATCACTCATTTCTTCAAACGGATGTGTGAATAACTCCTCTGACATACCAAGTAAAGCGGCTGTGGTGCTAGTTTTGGTGGTGGCGGCAGGCGGGTGAGTGGTATCTTGAGAGGTGCCTGAAGCTAAGCTGGAGGAGGATGGTGCGTCAAGGTTCGGAGCGGAGGAGGTAGAAGATTGGGTGTCCTGTGTTAGCCAGTCAACTATGTCCTCAGAACTTTTCAAGTTCAGGGTACGTGGCTTCTGAAAACTGGGCATTATTCTAGGGCCAAAGGGAATCACAGGACCACGACCACGATGGCCCCTGTGGGGTGGCCTGCCTCTGCCTGTCATTTTTTGGGGGATTAGTGGTACTATGCGTGCACGCTACTGTGAGACCAGATATGAGTGGCAATGTGCAATGGCAGAGGTTGGCAGAGTACACGCTGTAGGCCTGACACACCCGCTTGAAGACAACTAACTGCTATTCAATCTATAACAGTGAAGAAAGTTTTTTGGTTTTAAATGCACAAAATTGTGACACCAGATATGAGTGGCAATGTGCACTGGCAGGGTTCTGCAGGGCACACGCTGAAGGAAGGCCTGACACACCCGCTTTAAGGACACTGACTGCTATTAGCTTACACTGGAAAACTGTTTTTCTTTGTAAAAGCACGCTATAGAGACACCAGATATGAGTGGCAACTGTCAAAGTACGCTGGCAGGGTTCTGCAGGGCACACGCTGAAGGAAGGCCTGACACCAAGACGCTTGCAGACAACTAACTGCTATTAGCTTACAGTGAAACCCTTTTTTTTTTTTTTTTTAAAGGCACGCTAAAGTCACACCAGATATGAGTGGTGGCACTGGGCAAATGGGCACAGTATCCACTGAGCCTGACACAGAAGCTGGCAGACAACTAACTGCTCTTCAATCTATTACAGTGAAAAAAGTTTTTGGGTTTTAAATGCACGCTATAGAGACACCAGCTATGAGTGGCAAATTACACTTGCTGAGGTTGGCAGAGCACAAGCTGAAGGCCTGACACCCAGACGCTTGCAGACAACTAACTGCTATTAGCTTACAGTGAAACCCTTTTTTGTTTTTAAAGGCACGCTATAGTCACACCATATATGAGTGGTGGCACTGGGCAAATGGGCACAGTATCCACTGAGCCTGACACAGAAGCTGGTAGACAACTAACTGCTCTTCTTCAATCTATTACAGTGAAAAACTTTTTTTGGTTTTAAATGCAAGCTTAAGCTATTGTGACACCAGATATGAGTGGTGGCACTGGGCAAATGCACACAAAAACAAAAAAAAAAGCAGACTGATGTTCTAGCCCTAAAAAGGGCTTTTTGGGGTGCTGTTCTTACAGCAGAGATCAGATGAGTCCTTCAGGACTGTAGTGGACACTGAATACCCTAGCCTAGCTATCAATTTCCCTATCTAATGAACAACAGCTACACTTTCCCTCCCCTCAGTAAGCATGCAGCTTCAGAATGAATCTAAAATGGATGCTGGGAGGGAGGTGGGAGGGTGTGGAAGAGAGGGTCTGCTGCTGATTTGCTGGAATGTGTCTGCTGACCGTGAGGCACAGGGTCAAAGTTTGCTCAATGATGACGAATAGGGGGCGGATCGAACCGCCCATGCGTTCGCCCGCAGTGGCGAACGCGAACACGCTATGTATGCCAGGAACTATTCGCCAGCGAACAGTTCGGTACATCACTATCTGGAAGCAAAAGGTATTCCAGCCAGCAACAAAACAAAGGCAACACTTATCTCTGAAGTAATGGCAGAATACCGAACAGAGGATGGTTCGGTTACCGAACAGAGAAATGAAACAGAGCAAGAGGAGTTCCAAAGACAAGTCCAATTCAGACTGTCATTTTATGGGGAAAACCCACCAGCAGAAATCATTTCCAAAACCATGACAGAGGTGCAAGAGCTTGTACTGCGACAAAGGAGACCGCAAACGCCAGAAAGAGGTCCAGCAGTAGCTATGGTACAAGAGGGTAAGCCTAAAATCCCATACCAAGCGTTTAAAATGTACGTAGAAGCGGAGGAGGATATAGATGCCTTCCTCCAAGACTTTGAGAGACTATAAGTGGAAAAGTAAGGTCCAAAAGAAAGGACCTTGAATGAAGTGAATAAAACACAATTAAAGGTTAACCTCTCAACTGAAGGAAAGGACTCCACTAAAAAATCCTTATAGATGCAATGAAAAAAACTGTATTGGATAAATAATCTAATGTGATTTCAGGAGTGGTATATACCTTTAAATATTAAAATAACATGCAGCAATGCTAAAATAACATAATGTGTCTTGTATTTTCGAAATAAATACAATATAAGTGTGCTTGATAAAAATGAGTCCAATAGTATAAGGAATGTCTCTATATTGATACAATTGTATCACTTGAAGTAAAAGTTCATAACAGTCCGTTAAAGGACCACTCTAGTGCCAGGAAAACATACTCGGGGTCCCCCTCCCGCCCGGCTCTGGAAAGAGGAAAGTGTTTAAAACTTACCTTTTTCCAGCGGTGGGCGGAGAGCTCTCCTCTTCCGATCCTCCTCTTCTCCTCCCCGTCGGCTGAATGCGCACGCGCGGCACGAGCTGCGTGCGCATTCAGCTGGTCACATAGGAAAGCATTCGTAATGCTTTCCTATGGATGCTTGCGTGCTCTCACTGTGAAAATCACAGTGAGAATCACGCAAGCGCCTCTAGCGGCTGTCAATGAGACAGCCACTAGAGGAAATAGGGGAAGGCTTAACCCATTTACAAACATAGCAGTTTCTCTGAAACTGCTATGTTTATGAAAAAATGGGTTAACCCTAGAAGGACCTGGGCCCAGACCACTTCATTAAGCTGAAATGGTCTGGGTGCCTAGAGTGGTCCTTTAATAATGTAAGCTATAACAGCCTGTACCAGCTATAGATAAAACTGGATTGTATAAAGCTGATTTAGCTAAAATAATATAGTACAATAATGTATAAATCTGCATTAATAGCAGTAATGATTTATCATGTAACTCTGTACTAAAATAGATAATAAAATGACTAACAGGTCATAAGTAATGACCTGCAATTTGATGGGAAAATAAAACCCCTCCGTACTTGCCGAGATTGTTGTGAAAAATTCAATAGTGCTTGCTTGTTAAAATGAATTTATTATCCACACAGTAAAACGGAAAATGCACTTACAATTGGTAAAGATCTATTAGTGCTGTGCTGGAATTGGGAAAGTCCGGTGTTAGCAGCTGTTAGGAACTCGTCCTGTCGGCAGATGATGCTGAAAGCCGCGTGCGTGTCACGATCCTCCTGCGTTCCAAATGCAGCCCGGTCGTCTTTACGGTAGTGCCAGAAAGTGCAAAGTAGAAGTCCTCTGGTCCCCATGGCCGTACCTTCAATTTGGAGGTAGTGATGGTTGTTGCCCCCAAAAAAGTTATGACTGAGTATAAAAGCTACACATTTAACAATATACTCTATTTGATCGTTTTGTAATTCCGAATGAGTTGCTAATGCATATTGAATGGCCTCACATCCCTGTAAGTGTTCAATTACCGTGTACAGGGATGTGACGTCTGCTGTGACCAGAATAAAATCTTTATCCCATTGAATATCTGATAAAATATTAATAATATGGGTAGTGTCCCTTAGATGGGATCGCAATTTTGGAACCATTTTTTGGAGAAATTGGTCAACATACTCTGATAGGTTGGAAGTTAGGGAACCAATACCTGAAATAATGGGACGTCCTGGTGCTTTGGTCAAAGTTTTATGGATTTTGGGTACATGATAAAATATTGCCATTCTAGGGAATTTACAATATAGATAGTCAAATTCCTTTTTATTTAGAATGCCTCTCTCTTTTCCTTCTTCTAATAATATTTGTAGTTCTTTTTGAAATTCTTTGGTAGGGTTATTTTTTAAAATCTGATATGTTTGGACATCTTGAAGAAGCCTATCATTTTCTGCCCCCTTATCTGCTCCTCTTATTGTGATTTGTTCATCCTCCATAAGTGTTTTAAGAGCTCTTCTCTCTTGTTTGGTAAGATTATCTCTAGTATTTTCTTTTAATTTTAGTGTGCTGAGGTCTTTCTCCATATTTCTCTCAAATACTCTAATATGATCTGTCTTGATCTGTTCTGGATAGAACGTTGATTGGGGATGTAACAAGGTATGTTGATATTGATTAATATTGGGCGGTATTTGACATTTTTTCTCATAAAAAATTTTTTAATAGTAAGCTTTCTGATGAATTTGTGGAGATCTATAAAAATGTCAAATTGTGAATTTGTAGAATTAGGGGCAAATTTAAGCCCTTTTTGGAGGAGGGAAATTTCATCTTTTGTTAATACTTTCTGCGATAAATTAAATACATTGATTTGATTATCTTCTAGTTGTGGTATTGATGTCTTGATGGTTTGTCGTTTTGTTCTCTTCTTTGTCTTCTTTTGGGGGATGGGGATTCTCTCCATCTGGATATTTGTTCTCTTGTCATCTGTTTCTTTTGTTGGATTGGTGACCTTTGTGTCTTCACTCTTTCTTCTTGTTCTTTCAATGGTATCCTTATTCTTTTTCTCCCTAAAAAAAGTGCCTAAAAAAGAGGGTGAGGAAGGTGTTTCGGTTTGATGGCTTTGATGGTGAGTCAGATCTTCTTATTGGAACCTTAGATTTTGGTGGTTCATATGGTTTAGAAGGTGAAAAAGGTTTTGAACGTTTATATGGAGTTTGGAATGTTGGTTGGTTCCAATGATTTGAATATTGCCGTTGTGGGTGTTGATATAACTGGGATGAATTTCTCTGTTTGAAATTTTGATATGTAGGGTTGCTAGGTCTAGATGTCTGTGACTGATAATGGTGGAATGATTTGTGATTTGTTTCCCTTCTATGATTGAATGTATGTTTTATCCAGTTTCTCTGTCTTCCTAGATCATAGTCTTCCTTGTCTCTCAATTTTTTTATATTTGACAGTTTTAACTTTAACTTCTAGATCTTTAACTCTTCTTTCTATTTTATCTAGCAGTTCAGCATAGTTACCTTTGTCTACTTCTGGAATTAGTTTTTCTTTCATTTCTCTTATATCTTTGTCCATTTGTTCCAATTTTTTTCTTTTCATTCATGAGAAATATCATCAGAAGTAGGGAACCTTTGTCTAGAAGTTGATCCCATTTTGTAAGTAAATTGACATCTTCTTTTTTGTATGCTAGTGTCTTAAAGAGACGAAGTCCTCTAGGAACCAGGTTGTTAGAGACATAGAATTCCAGACTAGCTATATCCCAACATAGATGGACCTCCTTCTCCATTATTTTGCCTAATTTGTAAATTAATGATCTGGTATCTAGGGTTTTGTTTGCTTCTTTAGTATTTTGTACTTTAGTTCCTAAATCTTTAGTACCTTCATTGATCATAATATCAAAAGCATTTCTCCTGTTGCTTCTGATATGATCAAGGTCTCTATTTAATGCCATGTGTTTTAAACTCTAATTAGTGGAATATAAAGATAGAAGTGGAAAAGTAAGGTCCAAAAGAATGGACCTTGAATGAAGAGAATAAAACACAATTAAAGGTTAACCTCTCAACTGAAGGAAAGGACTCTACTAAAAAATCCTTATAGATGCAATGAAAAAAACTATATTAGATAAATAATCTAATGTGATTTCAGGAGTGATATATACCTTTAAATATTAAAATAACATGCAGCAATGCTAAAATAACATATGTCTTGTATTTTCGAAATAAATACAATATAAGTGTGCTTGATAAAAATGAGTCCAATAGTATAAGGAATGTCTCTATATTGATACTATTGTATCACTTGAAGTAAAAGTTCATAACAGTACGTTAATAATGTA
Source organism: Pelobates fuscus (assembly GCF_036172605.1). Taxonomy (NCBI): domain Eukaryota; kingdom Metazoa; phylum Chordata; class Amphibia; order Anura; family Pelobatidae; genus Pelobates; species Pelobates fuscus. Next base: position 112,576,987 of record NC_086326.1, read on the forward strand.
AGCTAAAACAGCCTGTACCAGCTATAGATAAAACTGGATTGTATAAAGCTGATTTAGCTAAAATAATATAGTACAATAATGTATAAATCTGCATACTGCGTACTTTGACAGTTGCCACTCATATCTGGTGTCTCTATAGCGTGCATTTACAAAGAAAAAAGGTTTCCAGTGTAAGCTAATAGCAGCCAGTCAGTGTCCTTCAAGCGGCTGTGTCAGGCCTACAGTGTGTGCTCAGCAGAACTGTTCCAGTGCACATTGCCACTCATATCTGGTGTCTCTATAGCGTGCTTTTAAAAAGAAAAAAGGTTTCCAGTGTAAGCTAATAGCATCCAGTCAGTGTCCTTCAAGCGGCTCTGTCAGGCCTACAGTGTGTGCCTTGCAGAACTGTTCCAGTGCACATTGCCACTCATATCTGGTGTCTCTATAGCGTGCATTTACAAAGAAAAAAGGTTTCCAGTGTAAGCTAATAGCAGCCAGTCAGTGTCCTTCAAGTGGCTCTGTCAGGCCTACAGTGTGTGCTCTGCAGACCGGTGCCAATGCACATTGCCACTCATATCTGGTGTCTCTATAGCGTGCTTTACAAAGAAAAAAGGTTTCCAGTGTAAGCTAATAGCAGCCAGTCAGTGTCCTTCAAGCGGCTCTGTCAGGCCTACAGTGTGTGCTCTGCAGAACTGTTCCAGTGCACATTGCCAGTTATCTGGTGTCTCTGTAGCGTGCTTTTACAAATAAAAAAGGTTTCCAGTGTAAGCTAATAGCAGCCAGTCAGTGTCCTTCAAGCGGCTGTGTCAGGCCTTCCTTCAGCGTGTGCTCTGCAGAACTGTTCCAGTGCACATTGCCACTCATATCTGGTGTCTCTATAGCGTGCTTTTACAAAGAAAAAAGGTTTCCAGTGTAAGCTAATAGCAGCCAGTCAGTGTCCTTCAAGCGGCTCTGTCAGGCCTTCCTTCAGCGTGTGCTCTGCAGACCGGTGCCAGTGCACATTGCCACTCATATCTGGTCTCACAGTAGCTTGCACGCATAGTACCACTAATCCCCAAAAAAATGACAGGCAGAGGCAGGCCACCCCGCAGGGGCCGTCGTGGTCGTGGTGCTGTGATTCCCTTTTGCCCTAGAATAATGCCCAGTTTTCAGAAGCCACGTACCCTGAACTTGAAAAGTTCTGAGGACAGTTTACTGGCTAACACAGGACACCCAATCTTCTACAGCCTCCGCTCGGAACCTTGACACCATCCTCCTCCAGCTTAGCTTCAGGCACCTCTCAAGATTCCACTCACCCGCCTGCCACCACCACCAAAACTAGCACCACAGACGCTTTACTTGGTATGTCGGAGTTATTCACACATCCGTTTGAAGAAATGAGTGATGCGCAACCATTATTGCCAGAGGATGTAGATAACAGGGATATGTCTCAGGCAGGCAGCATTAAACACATGGAGGTATGGTGTGATGATGATGATGATGTTGTACCCGCTGCTGCTTCCTTTTCTGAGTTGTCAGATACAAGTGAAGCGGTTGATGATGACGATGCGTCCACGGATGTCACGTGGGTGCCCGCTCGGCAAGAAGAACAGGGCGAAAGTTCAGATGGGGAGACAGAGAGGAGGAGGAGACGAGTTGGAAGCAGGGGGGAGTCGTCGCAAGGAGCTAGTGGCACAGTCAGACAGCATGCATCGGCACCCGGGGTCAGCTCGACAGCACACAAATCAACGCATGCTGTGTCCACCACCAGAATGCCATCATTGCAGAGCTCAGCAGTGTGGAATTTTTTTTGTGTGTCTGCCTCTGACAACAGTGATGCCATTTTCAACCTGTGCTAAAGGAAACTGAGTCGTGGGAGGTCCAACACCCACCTAGGTACAACTGCTTTGCGTAGGCACATGATCTCACATCACAAACGCCTATGGGATCAACACATGAGTACAAGCAGCACGCCTACTCTAAGCCGCCATCCTCCTCCTGGTCCAGCATCTTCAGCCACGTCAAACACTGCTGTCCTCCTTGCCCCCTCTCAACCATCCGCCACTCCGTCTCCCGCCTTGAGCAGTTCCCGCTCATCTGCCCACAGTCATGTGTCTGTCAAGGACATGTTTGAGCGTAAGAAGCCAATGTCACCAAGTCACCCCCTTGCCCAGCGTCTGACAGCTGGCTTGTCCTAACTATTAGCCCGCCAGCTTTTACCATACAAGCTGGTGGAGTCTGAGGCGTTCAAAAAATGTGTAGCTATTGGGACACCGCAGTGGAAGGTACCCAGCCGGAATTTCTTTTCACAAAAGGCAATCCCCAACCTGTACTCGATTGTGCAAAAGGAAGTAATGGCATGTCTGGCACACAGTGTTGGGGCAAGGGTCCATCTGACCACTGATACCTGGTCTGCAAAGCATGGTCAGGGCAGGTATATCACCTACCCTGCGCATTGGGTAAACCTGCTGATGGCTGACAAGCATGGAATGCGTGGCATTGCAGAGGAGTTTGTGACATCGCCACGACTTGCAGGCAGTCCTCCTCTACTCCTCCTACTCCATCCTCTTCCATAACCTCCTCGGCTGAGTCCTCTTCTGCTGCTGCGTCTTGCTCCACATCAACGGCACCCCCCCCAGCTCCCCAGGTACTATTCCACATCCCGGATACAGCAGTGTCACGCCGTCTTGGGTTTGACTTGCTTGAAAGCAGAGAGTCACACCGGACAAGCACTCCTGCCCGCCCTGAACGCACAGGTGGAAAAGTGGCTGACTCCGCAGCAACTGGATATCGGCAAAGTGGTTTGTGACAACGGAAAAAAATTGTTGGCGGCATTGAAGTTGGGCAAGTTGACACATGTGCCGTGCATGGCACATGTGTGTAATCTGATCGTACAAAGCTTTGTGCATAAGTACACAGGCTTACAGGACGTCCTTCTTGTCTCTGTACTTAACTGCCAACAGCTCCTCTTGGCGCAGAGCTGAGGTCTCCCCCCTTCGTAGCCGTGTGCGTGCAAGTTGTCCTGGGAAACCTGTGCTGTTCTTTTTAATTGTGCCGCAAGCTACTGTATCAAAACAGTACAGTAGCTTGAACAAAGGGACACTTGTATAAAAATTGTCAGTATACAAGTGGTACCCTTTGTTCATCAGGGGGAATATCAGGTCCCAGACAATCTTGCCACTGGTTCCCATATGTTCTGGGCAACCTGGAGGGTCAAGGTGGCTATCCTTTCCCTCGTACACCCGGAAGGCCTGAGTATACCCAGTCTCGCTATCACTGAGCTTATACATCTTTACACCATACCTAGAGCGCTTGGAAGGAACATACTGCTTGAATCCCAACCTTCCCTTATACTTCATCAGGGATTCATCCACGCATATATTCCTTCCAGGTGTATAAGCCTCTGCAAACCTGGCAGCAAAGTGGGTAATCATGGGGCGGATTTTATACAGCCTGTCAAACTGGGGATGCTCCCTAGGGGGACACAGGCTGTTGTCGCTGAAGTGCATGAAATGCAGAATCATTTCATACCTCTTCCTCGACATACATTGGGAGTAAATGGGGGTAGAGCAGATGGGGCTACTGCTCCAGTAGGAGCGGATGGAGGGCTTCTTTATGATGCCCATCAGCATAGTCAATGCCCAGAATCTTTTAAATTCTGGCACAGTGTGTATCTTTGCCAAAAAAGAGTCCGGATTTGTAGCTCAGAATTGATGGGCATATAAATTAGTTTGGGCGACAATGTTCCCCAATACAGGGATCCTTAGGACAGGTGTCAATCCATATCTGCCAAGTGACCCTATGTAGGAGGAACAGTCCCTATTCTGCTCTGTGTCAGTGTGTATCAGGGTCCCTGAGGACAGGTGTCAATCCATATCTGCCAAGTGACCCTATGTAGGGGGAACAGTCCCTATTCTGCTCTGTGTGAGGAGGAGGAACGGGAAATGAGTAGCTCGGCATCCAACCTTGTGCAAATGGGGTCTTTCATGCTGTCGTGCCTGTTGAGGGACCCTCGTATAAAAAGGCTGAAGGAGAACGACCTGTTCTGGGTGTCCACGCTACTAGACTCTCGGTAAAGGCAGACAGTGGCGGAAATGTTACCGAATTACAAGTCGGAAAGGATGCAGCATTTGCAAAATAAATTAATAAGTATGCTTTACACAGCGTATAAGGGTGATGTCACAGCACAATGGGAATCTAACAGGGGGAGAGGTGAAAGTCATCCTCCTCCTCCTCCCACGACCACGCCATATCTGCCAAGTGAAACTATGTAGGGGGAACAGTCCCTATTCTGCTCTGTGTCAGTGTGTATCAGGGATCCTTAGGAATAGGTGTCAATCCATATCTGCCAAGTGACCCTATGTAGGGGGAACAGTTCCTATTCTGCTCTGTCAGTGTGTATCAGGGTCCCTGAGGACAGGTGTCAATCCATATCTGCCAAGTGACCCTATGTATGGGGAACAGTCCCTATTCTGCTCTGTGTCAGTGTGTATCAGGGTCCATGAGGACAGGTGTCAATCCATATCTGCCAAGTGACCCTATGTAGGGGGAACAGTCCCAATTCTGCTCTGTCATTGTGTATCAGGGGCTTTGAGGACCGGTGTCAATCCATACCTGCCAAGTAACCATATGTAAGAGGAACAGTCTCTATTCTGCTCTGTGTCCGTGTGCATCAGGGGCTCTGAAGACAGGTGTCAATCCATATGTCAAGGTGTCAATATGTCATGTCAGGTGTCAATCCATATCCATTGTGATTTAGGAATGTTAGGTGATTTCTGCCCTTTATGGATTAAAACCAGACTCTGCATCAACTGTGTAATTTTCCATGGGAGTTTTGCCATGGTTCCCCCTCCGGCATGCCACAGTCCAGGTGTTAGTCCCCTTGAAACAACTTTTCCATCACTTTTGTGGCCAGAAAGAGTCCCTGTTAGTTTTAAAATTCGCCTGGCCATTGAAGTCAATGGCGGTACGCCCGGTTCGCCGGTTCGCGAACATTTGAGGAAGTTCGCGTTCGCCGTTCGCGAACCAAAAATTTCGGGTTTGCGACATCACTACTCTGTACTAAAATGAATGAGTAGATAATAAAATGACTAACAGGTCATAAGTAATGACCTGCAGTTTGATGGGAAAATAAAAAGAAAGAGTGAAGACACAAAGATCACCAATCCAACAAAAGAAACAGATGACAAGAGAACAAATATCCAGATGGAGAGAATCCCCATTCCCCCAAAAGAAGACAAAGAAGAGAACAAAACGACGAACCATCAAGACATCAATACCACAACTAGAAGATAATCAAATCAATGTATTTAATTTATCGCAGAAAGTATTAACAAAAGATGAAATTTCCCTCCTCCAAAAAGGGCTTAAATTTGCCCCTAATTCTACAAATTCACAATTTGACATTTTTATAGATCTCCACAAATTCATCAGAAAGCTTACTATTAAAAAATAAATTTATGAGAAATTTCAAATACCGCCCAATATTAATCAATATCAACATACCTTGTTACATCCCCAATCAACCTTCTATCCAGAACAGATCAAGACAGATCATATTAGAGTATTTGAGAGAAATATGGAGAAAGACCTCAGCACACTAAAATTAAAAGAAAATACTAGAGATAATCTTACCAAACAAGAGAGAAGAGCTCTTAAAACACTTATGGAGGATGAACAAATCACAATAAGAGGAGCAGATAAGGGGGCAGAAAATGATAGGCTTCTTCAAGATGTCCAAACATATCAGATTTTAAAAAATAACCCTACCAAAGAATTTCAAAAAGAACTACAAATATTATCAGAAGAAGGAAAAGAGAGGCATTCTAAATGAAAAGGAATTTGACTATCTATATTGTAAATTCCCTAGAATGGCAATATTTTATCATGTACCCAAAATCCATAAAACTTTGACCAAAGCACCAGGACGTCCCATTATTTCAGGTATTGGTTCCCTAACTTCCAACCTATCAGAGTATGTTGACCAATTTCTCCAAAAAATGGTTCAAAAATTGCGATCCCATCTAAGGGACACTACCCATATTATTAATATTTTATCAGATATTCAATGGAATAAAGATTTTATTCTGGTCACAGCAGACGTCACATTCCTGTACACGGTAATTGAACACTTACAGGGATGTGAGGCCATTCAATATGCATTAGCAACTCATTCGGAATTACAAAACGATCAAATATTGTATATTGTTAAATGTGTAGCTTTTATGCTCAGTCATAACTTTTTTTTTTTGGGCAACAACCATCACTACCTCCAAATTGAAGGTACGGCCATGGGGACCAGAGGACTTCTACTTTGCACTTTCTGGCACTACCGTAAAGACGATCGGGCTGCATTTGGAACGCAGGAGGATCGGTGACACGCACGCGGCTTTCAGCATCATCTGCCGACAGGACGAGTTCCTAACAGCTGCTAACACCGGACTTTCCCGATTCCAGCACAGCACTAATAGATCTTTACCAATTGTAAGTGCATTTTCCGTTTTACTGTGTGGATAATAAATTCATTTTAACAAGCAAGCACTATTGAATTTTTCACAACAATCTCGGCAAGAACGGAGGGGTTTTATTTTCCCATCAAACTGCAGGTCATTACTTATGACCTGTTAGTCATTTTATTTTATCTATTCATTCATTTTAGTACAGAGTTACATGATAAATCATTACTGCTATTAATGCAGATTTATACATTATTGTACTATATTATTTTAGCTAAATCAGCTTTATACAATCCAGTTTTATCTATAGCTGGTACAGGCTGTTTTAGCTTACATTATTAACGGACTGTTATGAACTTTTACTTCAAGTGATACAATTGTATCAATATAGAGACATTCCTTATACTATTGGACTCATTTTTATCAAGCACACTTATATTGTATTTATTTCGAAAATACAAGACATATGTTATTTTAGCATTGCTGCATGTTATTTTAATATTTAAAGGTATATATCACTCCTGAAATCACATTAGATTATTTATCTAATATAGTTTTTTTCATTGCATCTATAAGGATTTTTTAGTAGAGTCCTTTCCTTCAGTTGAGAGGTTAACCTTTAATTGTGTTTTATTCTCTTCATTCAAGGTCCATTCTTTTGGACCTTACTTTTCCACTTCTATCTTTATATTCCACTAATTAGAGTTTAAAACACATGGCATTAAATAGAGACCTTGATCATATCAGAAGCAACAGGAGAAATGCTTTTGATATTATGATCAATGAAGGTACTAAAGATTTAGGAACTAAAGTACAAAATACTAAAGAAGCAAACAAAACCCTAGATACCAGATCATTAATTTACAAATTAGGCAAAATAATGGAGAAGGAGGTCCATCTATGTTGGGATATAGCTAGTCTGGAATTCTATGTCTCTAACAACCTGGTTCCTAGAGGACTTCGTCTCTTTAAGACACTAGCATACAAAAAAGAAGATGTCAATTTACTTACAAAATGGGATCAACTTCTAGACAAAGGTTCCCTACTTCTGATGATATTTCTCATGAATGAAAAGAAAAAAATTGGAACAAATGGACAAAGATATAAGAGAAATGAAAGAAAAACTAATTCCAGAAGTAGACAAAGGTAACTATGCTGAACTGCTAGATAAAATAGAAAGAAGAGTTAAAGATCTAGAAGTTCAAGTTAAAACTGTCAAATATAACAAAATTGAGAGACAAGGAAGACTATGATCTAGGAAGATAGAGAAACTGGAAAAACATACATTCAATCATAGAAGAGAAACAAATCACAAATCATTCCACCATTATCAGTCACAGACATCTAGACCTAGCAACCCTACATATCAAAATTTCAAACAGAGAAATTCATCCCAGTTATATCAACACCCACAACGGCAATATTCAAATCATTGGAACCAACCAACATTCCAAACTCCATATAAACGTTCAAAACCTTTTTCACCTTCTAAACCATATGAACCACCAAAATCTAAGGTTCCAATAAGAAGATCTGACTCACCATCAAAGCCATCATACCAGGCTCAACACCATCAAACCGAAACACCTTCCTCACCCACATTTTTAGGCACTTTTTTTAGGGAGAAAAAGAATAAGGATACCATCGAAAGAACAAGAAGAAAGAGTGAAGACACAAAGATCACCAATCCAACAAAAGAAACAGATGACAAGAGAACAAATATCCAGATGGAGAGAATCTCCATCCCCCAAAAGAAGACAAAGAAGAGAACAAAACGACGAACCATCAAGACATCAATACCACAACTAGAAGATAATCAAATCAATGTATTTAATTTATCGCAGAAAGTATTAACAAAAGAGGACATTTCCCTCCTCCAAAAAGGGCTTAAATTTGCCCCTAATTCTACAATTTCACAATTTGACATTTTTATAGATCTCCACAAATTCATCAGAAAGCTTACTATTAAAAAATAAATTTATGAGAAAAAATTTCAAATACCGCCCAATATTAATCAATATCAACATACCTTGTTACATCCCCAATCAACGTTCTATCCAGAACAGATCAAGACAGATCATATTAGAGTATTTGAGAGAAATATGGAGAAAGACCCCAGAACACTAAAATTAAAAGAAAATACTAGAGATAATCTTACCAAACAAGAGAGAAGAGATCTTAAAACACTTATGGAGGATGAACAAATCACAATAAGAGGAGCAGATAAGGGGGCAGAAAATGATAGGCTTCTTCAAGATGTCCAAACATATCAGATTTTAAAAAATAACCCTACCAAAGAATTTCAAAAAGAACTACAAATATTAGAAGAAGGAAAAGAGAGGCATTCTAAATAAAAAGGAATTTGACTATCTATATTGTAAATTCCCTAGAATGGCAATATTTTATCATGTACCCAAAATCCATAAAACTTTGACCAAAGCACCAGGACGTCCCATTATTTCAGGTATTGGTTCCCTAACTTCCAACCTATCAGAGTATGTTGACCAATTTCTCCAAAAAATGGTTCCAAAATTGCGATCCCATCTAAGGGACACTACCCATATTATTAATATTTTATCAGATATTCAATGGGATAAAGATTTTATTCTGGTCACAGCAGACGTCACATCCCTGTACACGGTAATTGAACACTTACAGGGATGTGAGGCCATTCAATATGCATTAGCAACTCATTCGGAATTACAAAACGATCAAATAGAGTATATTGTTAAATGTGTAGCTTTTATACTCAGTCATAACTTTTTTGGGGGCAACAACCATCACTACCTCCAAATTGAAGGTACGGCCATGGGGACCAGAGGACTTCTACTTTGCACTTTCTGGCACTACCGTAAAGACGACCGGGCTGCATTTGGAACGCAGGAGGATCGTGACACGCACGCGGCTTTCAGCATCATCTGCCGACAGGACGAGTTCCTAACAGCTGCTAACACCGGACTTTCCCGATTCCAGCACAGCACTAATAGATCTTTACCAATTGTAAGTGCATTTTCCATTTTACTGTGTGGATAATAAATTCATTTTAACAAGCAAGCACTATTGAATTTTTCACAACAATCTCGGCAAGAACGGAGGGGTTTTATTTTCCCATCAAACTGCAGGTCATTACTTATGACCTGTTAGTCATTTTATTATCTATTCATTCATTTTAGTACAGAGTTACATGATAAATCATTACTGCTATTAATGCAGATTTATACATTATTGTACTATATTATTTTAGCTAAATCAGCTTTATACAATCCAGTTTTATCTATAGCTGGTACAGGCTGTTATAGCTTACATTATTAACGGACTGTTATGAACTTTTACTTCAAGTGATACAATTGTATCAATATAGAGACATTCCTTATACTATTGGACTCATTTTTATCAAGCACACTTATATTGTATTTATTTCGAAAATACAAGACATATTATGTTATTTTAGCATTGCTGCATGTTATTTTAATATTCAAAGGTATATACCACTCCTGAAATCACATTAGATTAGATTATTTATCTAATACAGTTTTTTTTGAGAGACTATGTACGCTGCATAACATCCATAGAGAGGATTGGGTACCCATCTTAGCAGGACGGTTATCAGGGAGGGCAGCTGAAGCCTACCGTACCATACCAGACACAGAAATCAGGGATTACAGCCGTGTGAAACAAGTTATCCTAGCCCGGTATGCTATGACACCAGAGGCATACTGGAGGCGCTTCAGGGAACTGAAAAAAGCGGAAAAGGACTCACACACAGAATGGGCTTGCAGGTTACAAAGGGCAGCCCTCGGATGGGTACAGGCGAACCAGGCACGGTCCATGGAGGACTTATTACAAATGTTGTTATTGGAACAATTTTATGATGGGATCCCCGCAGAGCTGCAGGAATGGGTGAGAGACCGTAACCCCACGTCCCTCACAGAAGCAGCTAAAAAGGCGGATGATTTTATGGATGCCCGCAGACAACACAAAGCAGTGAGTGTTAAACCTGCTATGCGACCGCTAGGAGGAAATTCTTTCTCCACTAACGCTCACCCCCCACCAAGACAACTACCTCCACCAGCACCTGCAGCAGCTCCACCGATATATCGCCCAACTGCTTCTGTGAAATGCCACCGGTGCCAGAAGTGGGGACACTACCAGCAAGAATGCCCGCAGTCTAGAGACCGCACCACCTGGATCCGACCAGGGCCACCACCACCGAGAGCTGCAGCACATCACTACCAGGACGAGACACCAATCACGTATGGCTCTGCAGTTCCAGTTACATCTGTGGAACAGTGGGAAGTGTTACATGAAGCCAACCCACTGCAGGCACAGGCGCATAATAGACAGCACCATAGGCAAACCGTGTACCTTGAAGGGAAGCCTATGCAGGGGCTCAGAGACTCGGGAGCCACCATCACCTTGGTCCAAAGTCACTTGGTTTCTGACAGGGCCAAGACCAATAAGACTGGCTGTCAGGGTAGCTGGGGGAGCAGTGTATCAGCTAAATACAGCCAGGGTTCATTTGCATTGGGGTGCGGGGTCAGGAAATGTGGAAGTGGGGCTGATGCCGCAATTGCCTGCTGAGGTGATATAGGGAAATTACCTGGGCAAATTTACATCTGCATTTGAGCCCCAAACCACTGAGGAAGCACACCCAGTTATTACCCAGGCAACAGGCCTGCACCTAGGACTACAACACACTGCCGGAGGTCCAGGTAAGAGATCCTTCCCCTCCCCTAGACTGTGTCCCTTGGGCCCCTCCTGACGAATTTGCGGCAGAGGTGATCACTGACCCTACCTTACAATTATATCGAGATAAAGTCACCTCTGACCACCCTGGGGCGGAGGGGGAAAGATTTGTATGGGATAGGCAGTTATTGTACAGGGAATCTGATAAGCAGGTAGCTGGGTCAGACCCAATTGTGGTAAGGCAGCTTGTAGTACCTCAGAGGTACCGAACCAAATTACTCCGGATAGCTCACGATATTCCGCTATCCGGACATTTGGGGGTCAGTCGTACCAGGTATCGGCTGACCCAAAGTTTCTTTTGGCCAGGAATTAGCCAGGAGGTGTGCAAATATTGCAACACCTGCGATACGTGCCAGAGGGTAGGAAAGAGGGGGGATAGGCGTAAGGCTAAGCTACACCCGCTACCCATAATTGAAGAACCTTTTTATAGAATAGCAGTGGATATCATAGGCCCCCTCCAGAAACCTAGCACCTCGGGCAAAAAGTACATTTTGACAGTAGTGGATTACGCCCATCTCGCTACCCAGAGGCGGTAGCCTTGACCAATATTCACGCAGAGACCGTGGCTGAGGCTCTGATGCAGATTTTCTCCCGGATGGGGTTACCCAGGGAGATCATCTCAGATCAGGGTACTCAGTTCACGGCAGAAGTCACCCAACATCTCTGGAAGTTTTGTAAGGTCAGGCCCATAATTAGTTCCCCCTACCATCCCCAGACTAATGGGCTCTGCGAACGGTTCAATGGCACCTTGAAACAGATGCTCCAAACCTTTGCTGAGACCCACCGAGACTGGGAACGATTTCTGCCTCACCTCCTATTTGCTTACCGGGAGGTGCCACAGGAATCCACAGGATTTTCCCCATGTGAACTGTTATTCGGGAGGAGGGTAAGGGGACCCCTAGACTTAATCAGGGAACATTGGGAGGGAGACCGTAGCGCAGACGGCACCCCTATTGTACCATATGTGTTGGCCCTCCGAGACCGCCTGGAAGCGCTAACTAAGACGGTAAAGGAGAACCTACAGGCGGCTCAGACGCGCCAGCGCACATGGTACGATCGGGGCGCCAGGGACCGTAGCTTCCAGGTTGAACAGAAAGTTTTAATTTTAAAACCTGTCCGACATGATAAGCTACAGGCCGCCTGGCAAGGCCCTTATATAGTGGTGGAACAGAGATGTGACACCACTTATATAATTGGCCCCTGCGCTGGGACTGGAGGACGACGCATGATCCATGTGAACATGATGAAACCCTACCAGGAACGCTCAGAGAAGGTGACAGCTATTTGTGCACCCACCTCTGAAGAATGTGACAGCCTGCCCCTCCCCGATCTGCTGGGAGACGGACAGCTGTCTGGGGATTTAGAAGAGGTTATATCGGGGGATCGGTTGAGTCCACAGGAGCGTATCGAGGTACAACAACTACTGCGAGAGAAGCAGGAAACCTTTTCTAATATACCTGGATACACCCCTCTGGCTACCCACCGAGTAGAAACCCCAGGAAAACTCCCCATGCGCCAGACCCCATACCGCATTCCTGTAGCGGTGCGGGAGAATATGCGCAAGGAGATCGAGGAGATGATCCAGCTAGGAGTGATTGAACCCTCGGATAGTCCCTGGGCTTCTCCCGTAGTCCTCGTACCAAAGCGGGACGGTACGACACGCTTTTGCGTGGATTACAGGAAATTGAACGAAAAGACGGTATCCGACGCATACCCTATGCCTAGGATAGATGAGCTACTAGACCGGATGGCCAGAGGCCAATACCTTACCACTAGTGATGTACCGAACTGTTCGCTGGCGAATAGTTCCTGGCTAACATAGCGTGTTTGCGTTCGCCGCCGCGGGCGAACACATGGGCGGTTCGATCCACCCTCTATTCGTCATCATTGAGCAAACTTTGACCCTGTGCCTCACGGTCAGCAGACACATTCCAGCAAATCAGCAGCAGACCATCCCTTCCACACCCTCCCACCTACCTCCCAGCATCCATTTTAGATTCATTCTGAAGCTGCATGCTTAGTGAGAGGAGGGAAAGTGTAGCTGCTGCTGATTAGATGGGGAAATTGATAGCTAGGCTAGGGTATTCAGTGTCCACTACAATCCTGAAGGACTCATCTGATCTCTGCTGTACGAACAGCACCCCAAAAAGCCCTTTTTATATCTGGTGTCTCTGTAGCGTGCTTTTAAAAAGCAAAAAGTTTTCCAGTGTAAGCTAATTGCAGTCAGTGTCCTTAAAGTGGGTGTGTCAGGCCTTCCTTCAGCGTGTGCCCTGCAGAACCCTGCCAGTGTACTTTGACAGGTGCCACTCATATCTGGTGTCTCCGTAGCGTGCTTTTACAAAGAAAAACAGTTTTCCAGTGTAAGCTAATAGCAGTCAGTGTCCTTAAAGCGGGTGTTTCAGGACTTCAGTGTGTGCCCTGCAGAACCCATTCCAGTGTACTTTGACAGTTGCCACTCATATCTGGTGTCTCTATAGCGTGCTTTTACAAAGAAAAACAGTTTTCCAGTGTAAGCTAATTGCTGTCAGTTTTCTTAAAGCGGGTGTGTCAGGCCTTCCTTCAGCGTGTGCCCTGCAGAACCCTGCCAGCGTACTTTGACAGTTGACACACATATCTGGTGTCTCTATAGCGTGCTTTTACAAAGAAAAAAGGTTTTCCAGTGTAAGCTAATAGCAGTCAGTGTCTTTAAAGCAGGTGTTTCAGGCCTTCAGCGTGTGCTCTGCAGACCTCTGCCAGTGCACATTGCTACTTATTTCTGGTGTCACAATAGCGTGCATTTAAAAACAATTTTTTTTTTCACTATTATAGATTGAATAGCAGTTAGTTGTCTTCAAGCGGGTGTGTCAGGCCTACAGCGTGTACTCTGCAGACCTCTGCCATTGCACATTGCCACTCATATCTGGTCTCACAGTAGCTTGCACGCATAGTCCCAAAAAAAATGACAGGCAGAGGCCGGCCACCCCTCAGGGGCCATCGTGGTCGTGGTGCTGTGATTCCCTTTGGCCCTAGAATAATGCCCAATTTTCAGAGGCCACGTACCCTAAACTTTAAAAGTTCTGAGGACATAGTTGACTGGCTAACACAGGACACCCAATCTTCTACAGCCTCCGCTCGGAACCTTGACGCACCATCCTCCTCCAGCTTAGCTGCAGGCACCTCTCAAGATACCACTCACCCGCCTGCCGCCACCACCAAAACTAGCACCACAGCCGCTTTACTTGGTATGTCAGAGGAGTTATTCACACATCCGTTTGAAGAAATGAGTGATGCGCAACCATTATTGCCAGAGGATGTAGATAACAGGGATATGTCTCAGGCAGGCAGCATTACACACATGGACGTACGGTGTGATGATGATGATGTTGTACCTGCTGCTGCTTCCTTTGCTGAGTTGTCAGATACAAGTGAAGCGGTTGATGATGACGATGCATCCATGGA